>NC_073394.1:6273786-6416286 GCF_028641065.1 Leucoraja erinaceus
ACTCGGGCTTAATGTTCCATCACACAACTTCAAGACGGTGGGGGGTGGGGGTGGGGTGCTAGCGGGGGGGGGGGGGGGGGGGGGGGGGGGGGGGGGTAGGGGGGGGGGGGGGGGGGGGGGGTTTTAACTGAGCCAGTGAAGGAATATCGAGTCTGAACAAGGGTCTCGACCAGAAACGTCAGGGTCGGGCAGCATCTCAGGAGAACATGGGTAGGCGGTGTTTTGGGTCAGAACCTTTTTAATCTGCTTTGATCTGTCCTTTTCACACCTTACATGCTCTTTATACCCACCCATATCCCCAGTTTCCCTTTCCCCTGACTTTGAAGAGGGTCTCGACCCGAAACGTCACCCATTCCTTCTCTCCAGAGATGCTGCCTGTCCCGCTGAGTTACTCCAACATTTTTGTGTCTGTCTTCACCCCAGTTCCATGTTACCCCACTTACTCACACCCTAGGGACATTTTAAAGAGGGCCTACAAACCCGCACGTCCTTGGGATGTGAGAGGAGACCAGAGGACCGGGAGGAAACCCACGCGGTCACGGGGAAACATAGAAACATAGAAAATAGGTGCAGGAGTAGGCTATTCGGCCCTTCGAGCCTGCACCGCCATTCAATATGATCATGGCTGATCATCCAACTCAGTATCCTGTACCTGCCTTCTCTCCATACCCCCCTGATCCCTTTAGCCACAAGGGCCACATCTAACTCCCTCTTAAATATAGCCAATGAACTGGCCTCAACTACCTTCTGTGGCAGAGAATTGCACAGGGAGAACGTGCAAACTCCACACAGCCAGCACTCGAGGTTAAAATGGAAGCCGGGTCTGTGCAGCCGTGAGGCAGGAACTCTACCATTCCAATCAATGTTGCTTGCTAGATGAATTAAATTCGACCGTACAATTAAAAAATATATATATGATTTACATCCTTAAAGAAAATCGATGAATGATTGAGACAGATCCAAATAATCCTCGAATGGAGATGACTTTTCCAATATCGCAGGTATGTTTCCAATAAGGGGAAGGAGATGGAAGGGAACGGGACAGGTACAAGCAAGGACCATTTTATCCCACGCTGAAAATGCGTCCATTTATTGGTCCAATATTCGTGTTTAAGAAGGAACTGCAGATGTTGGAAAATCGAAGGTAGACAAAAGTGCTGGAGAAAATCAGCGGGTGCAGCAGCATCTATGGAGCGAAGGAAATAGGCAACGGAACGTTGCCTATTTCCTTCGCTCCATAGATGCTGCTGCACCCGCTGAGTTTCTCCAGCACTTTTGTCTACCTTGGTAGGTCTCGGTTCCCTTTCCCCGCTAACTCTCGGTCTGAAGAAGGGTCTCGACTTTCTCGGATCTCTCCAGAGATGCTGCCTGACCCGCTGAGTTACTCGGGCATTTTTGTGCGTCTATCTCTGATCACTAGGGAGGACCTGTTATCGCGGAGTTTGCCTCATGAATCACACGCACTATCTATAACTGAATCAGACTAGCGAATTTTTTTTTTACAGCATATCACTGATACGGGCAGTTCGACGCGTACATCACGAAGCACTGGTGCTGGCCAAAGATCTTATAGTAGGCTAGCAAATGCTTCTGCACACAAAACTATCGCAGGCTTTGAGATATGGACATTGATCTTATAGAGATGTATACATTCATGAGAGGAATAGATCGGGTAGACGCACAGAGTCTCTTCCCCCAGAGTAGGCGAATCGAGGACAAGAGGGCACAGGTTTAAGATGAAGGGGAAAAGATTTAATAGGAATCCAAGGGGTAACCGTTTCACACAAAGGGAGGTGGGTGTGTGGAACAATGAGGTAGTTGAGGCTGGGACTATCCCAATGGATATATGGATATGGACCAAATACAGGCAGGTGGGACTAGTGTAGCTGGGACATGTTGGGCCAGTGTGGGCAAGTTGGGCCGAGGCGGCTGTTTCCACGCTGTATCACTCTATGACTCGCCGACACAAATCTCTTGGTCACAGCGATGACTGACACCAGGATTGAAAGAAATCTGGATTCAAGGCAGCGGTAGAGTTGCTGCCTTCAACCCGGGTTCGATCCTGACCACAGGTGCTGTCTGTACGGCGTTTGTAAGTTCTCCCCGTGACCTGCGTGGGTTTTTCTTCCCACACTCTAAAGGACGTACATATTTGGAGGTTAATTGGCTTGGTATAAAATGTAACTTTTCCCTATTGTGTGTAGGGATCACCCCCGATTAATGTGCGGGGGTCGCTGGCGGTGTGGACTCGGTGGGCCGAAGGGCCTGTTTCCGTGCTGTACCTCTAAACTAAACAAGACCACGTTTAATCAGCCATGCTGAAGTGTTCCAGTTGAACGTATTTCGCTTGCTATTCTGAGAGGCATTTGGCAATGATGCTAAGTGAGTTCTGGTTGAAACTTCTGAGCGTTCACTGTTGTATATTTTTCTCATGCCATCGGTTCTTTAGTCTGTTACTGATCTGAAGGCCCGGTCTGAGCTAGAGTCACTTTCTCAGACATCAGCGCCTTTCTGGTCCCTTGACAAATCACCGCTGAGCCTCCTTTGTCCTCTCCCTCTTTGATCTCACCTGCTGCCTGTCTGAGTGAAGCAAAGGGCACAGTCAAAACGCGCAGATTCATTCCCATGTTACAGCTAAACTCAGGTGAAAGTAGGTAGTGCACGGTGTGTAATAGTGCCTCCTGGAATTAAACCGAATGCTGCTAATACCTGGTGTAAAATTAATAACCGGTTTAAGTAGAGACTCCGTCAGTCTGAAGAAAGGTCCCGACCGAAAATCACCTCTCCATGTTCTGCAGAGACGCTGCCTGACCCGCTGAGTTACTCCAGCAATTTGTGTCCTTTTGGGTATAAGATGTTAACATTGCAGAAAAATAGATCAAATCAAAGAGCGAATGGAAGCTCAAGTCAAAGTATGATCTCATGTCCAGCTGTACCTTTGGGATCCAAGTCGTGTATCAATATGATGCCTGGGACTCGAGAGCTGTATGAATGGAAATGTTCTCTCCACTGAAATTGGATAGGGCTTCTTAAACGTCCAGTTTTCTATCACTTCTGACTTCAGGTTTCATCCCCTTGCACTACCTTTTCAGAAGGCATTAGAATACTCTGCCCTTTCCAACAGTATTATCTTTGTGATGTGTTGTAATATTATCATCTAGCGAGGGAGGGGAGGGGATGGGGAGGGGAGAGGGGGGCTATTCAAAGACTAGCGTAAGGCAGGTCCAATTGGATGAAGTGTGAGACTGCAAAATATTTATCTCAATAATCTAAAATTAAATTGCCAATGTTCTATTTTCCATATTGGACGAGGGGTCACAGTTTAAGGATAAGGGGGAAATCCTTTAGGACAGAGATGAGAACAACGTTTTTCACACAGTGGTGAATCTCTGGAACTCTCTGCCGCAGAAGGTAGTTGAAGCCAGTTCATTGGCTATATTTAAGAGGGAGTTAGATGTGGCCCTTGTGGCTAAGGGGATCAGGGGGTATGGAGAGAAGGCAGGTACAGGATACTGAGTTGGATGATCAGCCATGATCATATTGAATGGCGGTGCAGGCTCGAAGGACCGAATGGCCTACACCTGCACCTATTTTCTATGTTTCTATGTTTCTATGGAAGGATCTAAAGAGTCAACTTGCTTAGAAAACAGTCTACTCAAAGAAGAGGCAGCAGAACATTAAACTGTTCCCCCCCCCCCCCAGTAAATACAGAGCAATGGATGAAGGAAAGTAATGTATAAAGTGTGTTCATCAAAGCAAGTTAAATCACTTAATGGGCTTTCTTGTCGTTTATCAAAAGTTTCAGCACGATCTGGAGGTTAAAAATTGCGACATGATCTTGATCAGTTGGGCAAGTGGACTGACTGATCATAGGTTCACAGGTTCAAACGTGATAGAAGCAGAATTAGGCCATTCGGCCCATCAGGTCTTCTCCCCCATTCATTCATGCCAGATCTATCTTCCCTTCTTAACCCATTCTCCTGCCTATTCCCCATAGCCCCTGACACCTGTACTAATCACAAATCTATCTATCTCTGCCTTAAAAAGTATCCATTGACTTGACCTCCACAGCCTTCTGTGGCAAATGGGTAATGGAGTTTAATGAAAATAAGTGCAAGGTGTTGCATGTAGCAAAATCTAATCAGGACAGGCCCTTCCCAGTCAATGGCAGGGCTATGAGGAGTGTTGTAGGGCAGAGGGATCTAGGAGTGAGGGTACATAGTTTCTCGAAAGTGGCCTTAGTTAATAAGGCTGTCTGCACAATGGCCTCTATCAGTTAGGGTACTGAGTGTAGAAGGGACATTATGTTACAGTTGTACAAGACACTGGCCAAGCCACATTTGAAGTACTGCGTTCAGTTGTGGTCACCCTGCTATAGGTTGCTTAAGATGCTTTTAAGCTGGAAAGAATGCAGAGAAGATTTACGAGAATATTGCCAGGACTGGAGGGCCTGATCCCTAGGGAGAGGTTGAACAGGCTAAGACCTGGAGCTCTTATCTCTTGGAGCACAGGAGGATGAGGTTGATCTTTGAGAGATGTCTAAGATAATGAGGGGAATAGATAGGGAGGATGCACAAGGTCTTTTAGGGTAGTGGAATGAAGAACCTGAGGGCATGGAGCCAGATGTGAGAGGAGGTAGCTGAGGCAGGTGCTAGAACATTTTAAAGACTTTTGAACAGGCACATCGATAGGAACTGTTTAGAGGAATATGGGCCAAATGCAGGCAGGTGGGCCTCGTATACATTGGGTATATTTAGTCAGCATGGGTAAGTTGACCAAAGGTACTTTTATTCCAGCTGTTATCAGGCAACTAAATCATCCCAACAACAACTAGAGATCAGTCCTGAGCTACTAACTACCTCATTGGAGACGCTCGGACTATCTTTAACTGGACATTACTAGAAGACTTTATGTTGCACTAAATATTATTCCCTTTACCCTGTAACAGTATACCGTAGATGGCTCAATTGTAATCATGTATATCTTGATATTGAGGGAGTCCAGAACCAGGGGCCACAGTTTAAGAATAAGGGGTAAGCCATTTAGAACGGACATGAGGAAACACTTTTTCTCACAGAGAGTGGTGAGTGTGGAATTCTCTGCCTCAGTGGAGCCCGGTTCTCTGGATACTTTCAAGAGGGAGCTAGATAGGGCTCTTAAAGATAGCGGAGTCAGGGGATATGGGGAGAAGGCAGGAACGGGGTACTGATTGGAGATGACCATCCATGATCACATTGAATGGCAGTGCTGGCTCTGAATGGAATACTCCTGCACCTATTGTCTATTGTCTATTGTCTATTGTCTATTGTCTATTGTCTAGTCTTATCTGCTGACTGGATAGCATGCAACAAAAGCTTTTCACTGTACCTCAGTACATGTGACAATATACAAAACTAAGACTAGGCCTCCACAGTCGTCTGTGGCAATGAATTCCACTGATTTACCACCTTCTGGCTAAAGACCACAGATTCACCGCGAGGGTCCTAGTTAAAGACCATGCCTACAGTCCGAAGGAAGGTATCAATTTACAAACGACCAATACACCTGGGGCATCAGCTTTGGTAGAGTCTGCAGTTCCCGCATTTGCCTGGCCAGTCACCTCAAACGTACAAAACCAAAGTGGAAACAAGAAACAAGGGATTGCCTAAGCAAATGAAGTTGACTTTGTCAGCAGTACTAAGCACTAAGGTGCCTGTTATCACAGGGTACATGGATAGAACAGGTTTAGAGGGAGAAGGTTCGGAACATGGGTAAGTTGGATTAGTGTTGATGGGACATGTTGGTTGTTGTGGGCAAGTGGGGCCGAAGGGCCTGTTTCCATGCTGTATGACTCCATAACCCTATGACTATGACCCTAGCAGTGACGTTATGCCTGTACAGATTCCTTTTAGAATTGACACTTCTCAATTTGGTTACAGGCCAAGACCCGGAAGAATTTTCACTCAACAAATGAAATTATCTTCTTTTGGCAAAATCACACAGAACAATCTGGAAACATTTGGGCGCAGTTTTCAAAGGTCTATTCATTAACTGCAAATAATTATTGACAAACAAATGTGTTTTTTTTCATAACTAGAATTAAAAGAACAATGAGAAGATTCTGACATCAATGACTGTTTTGTTTAAACTGTGATATTAGGACAAGCAAATATTGGCAAGCAAATAATTTATGGTAGACAACCATCATGTTCGGGGATTTCTCACAGAATGGATAAGGAAAAGTTATTATTAATGGCATTTTTGCAATAAATTGTGGGTCTGCATAGAAACATAGAAAATAGGCGCAGGAGTAGGCCATTTGGCCCATCGAGCCAGCACCGCCATTCAATATGAACATGGCTGATCATCCAAAATCAGTATCCCGTTCCTGCTTTCTCCCCGTATATCCCTTGATCCCATTAGCCCTGAGAGCTATAATCCAACTCTCTCTTGAAAACATCCAGCGAATTGGCCTCTATTGCCCTCTGTGGCAGAGAATTCCACAGATTCATAACTCTCTGGGTGAAAAACAGATTAACATGGATCCAAAGTTTATTCCCCTCCCCTTGGATGAATGCTGATGAAACTCTCCAGATCAGGATTAGTCAGCAGTTAAGCCTTGTTCCACCTGAGTTGTTTGATACTAATGTCTGACCTTGTATCATTGTGTTTTTTTGTGCAGTCAAGTGTTGAGCCAATCTCAAAATCCCAAAGGATTTATCTACAATAATTACTCCGGCATTTTGTGTCTTCCTTCGATCTAAACCAGCATCTTGCAAGTTAGCTCATACTCATAATAAATTATAATCTGTTATAATAATAATCCACTATTTTGGGAGCAACTAATGAACGTTTTAACACAGATAGGAAACTGGAAACATCAATTGATACCGAACAGCAAAAAAAATCCATAGTGTTTGTTATAAGTTCATAAGTTACAGTATATGAGCAGAATCAGTCCATTCACCCCATCAAGTCTACTCCGCCGTTCAATCATGCCTGATCTATTTTTCCATCTCATCCCCATTCTCCTGCCTTCCCCCATAGCCCCTGACACCCATACTAATCAAGAATCTGTCGATCTCCACCTTAAAAATATCAGCATCCACAAAGACTCCTCACACCCTTGAAATAGTCTGTTCGAACTCCTACCTTCCGGCAGATGTTACAAGGCCTTCTACGCCCGCACCTCCAGACACAGGAGCAGCTTCATCCCCAGAGCTACAGCGGCTCTGAACCGGCCCTGCTGGGTGCTCCCCCCCCCACCCCACCCCTATGAACTGTCCCTCTCGGATGGTCACGTCGCACATCAACCCGCCACAGACACATCTGCACTTTAGACTGTTTTACTGTTTTACTGTTCATTTATAAATCATGTTTCTCGGGCTATCTAAATCTAAATTTTATTAGTTGTTTAAGTTATGACATCGGATGGAAGCTGCAAACCAAATCTCGTTCCACATATGTCCAATGACTATAAAATATATTATTATTATTAGTATTGGCTTTGCCTCCACAGCCATCTGTGGCAAGGAATTCCTCATCTAGCATGCATCTAGATAATTACTTTAATGAAACTAGAAGAAATCTCCAAAAGAAAATGATGGAAAGTATTAAAGAAAAATATCAGTGTACATTATGCCCAAAAAGTCATTGCTCAATTGTATTGAGCATGGAGTGTTCCATATCTTCCAAAGTCTACTCAATATATTCCCCACTTAGTTTAAAAGCAAGGAACAACCCCCCCCCCCCCCTCCCTTAGTTCCCCCTCCCAGCGAGAGCAGATTTTGTGTCCTCAGCTTCTGTAGTTAACTCATTTACAATTAAAACCATTCATGCCGCAATTACTGAATCCTTTCACTGTGTGTAATTTTCATAAGTGCGTACAGCGACCACAACTGGGCTTTGCACTGTCTTGCAATATTAGACAACATGCATTGAAAGATTTAATTCATCTAAGTGAACATGCCGAGGAGCAGGTAACTGCTACCAGATGTGATGGCATTAACATTAGTTGGTCAACTATCATATCTAGTAGCACTGCACACTGACATATATTTATTTGCCAACATTAAACATTGCCATTTATTGCACCATATTTTAAGCCTCTGTAAATGTCTGCACTATATTAATCGCCTGCTCACCATTCCTATATATGACCTGCTATAATTTAGACATTCCAATTTCAACACTCCCAGCAGGGTTAATTATAAATGTAAAATATACAGGCTCTCAGACTGATGCATTGATATTCCCACAGTAATCTCATTAACGTTGTTTAGAAACATAGAAACATAGAAATTAGGTGCAGGAGTAGGCCATTCGGCCCTTCGAGCCTGCACCGCCATTCAATATGATCATGGCTGATCATCCAACTCAGTATCCCGTACCTGCCTTCTCTCCATACCCCCTGATCCCCTTAGCCACAAGGGCCACATCTAACTCCCTCTTAAATATAGCCAATGAACTGGCCTCAACTACCCTCTGTGGCAGAGAGTTCCAGAGATTCACCACTCTCTGTGTGAAAAAAGTTCTTCTCATCTCGGTTTTAAAGGATTTCCCCCTTATCCTTAAGCTGTGACCCCTTGTCCTGGACTTCCCTAACATCGGGAGCAATCTTCCAGCATCTAGCCTGTCCAACCCCCTTAAGAATTTTGTAAGTTTCTGTAAGATCCCCTCTCAATCTCCTAAATTCTAGAGAGTATAAACCAAGTCTATCCAGTCTTTCTTCATAAGACAGTCCTGACATCCCAGGAATCAGTCTGGTGAACTGTCTCTGCACTCCATGGCAAGTTTAAGTTTACTTTTCATTCTTCTAAACTTGAGGAAGTACTGGATCCCCTGTTCCATCATTCCCCAAACTCATCAACCCTCTTATTCCAGAAAATCATGACTGGGTGCAGTGGCAGGCAGTAGATAGGACCGCCCGGTACTTTTGTAACTTTGTTTGCACCAGACACTTGGCGACACTTGCCTCAACTACTGCCCAGGTCGTGTGCAAAGCAAAGCATTTCACTGTATCTAGATACCCTGGGCACATGTGACTTTAAAGTATCAATCATACAGATAGAAATGAGGACTTGGTTGGGAAGGACTACAGTTGGGTCAAATTTCAACACAGACAAATGATTTTCTACGCTCCCGCAATGGCTCAGTGCTACATTTATGGATCGATTTCTGCAGTCCTTGTTGTTTACCAGATGCTTTCACACACGTTAGTTTAGTTGGAGGTTTCCAACTGACCACAGAGTGCGACCATTGACCACTTTCATTTCCACATTCCATGCCAATCCTCCCCAACTCTCTCAACTGTGGTACGTGTGCAGATAGATGGATGATGATGTGTGTTTGTGGTTGATTTACAGCCATGAAGAAGCAATTGTCTAATGTTGGCTGTCCTGTCTTATTCTGGCTCAGTTCAGTTCAGTTCAGTTCAGTTTAGTTTAGTTTAGTTTAGTTTAGTTTAGTTTAGTTTAGTTCAGTTCAGTTTAGTTTAGTTTAGTTTAGTTTAGTTTAGTTTAGTAGGGAGGGTCTGAAGAAGGGTCTCGACGAGTAAAAAGTAACAATTTTTTTCATCACGAGTATTTTTTTCTCGTGGACATTTTTTCACAGTGTTGAGAAAACGTCACGAGTTTATTGGATTTCCCGAGTACCTACCGTTACTCGTACGAGCCGCTACGAGACATCCACGAACTCCTACGGACCCGCTACGGACATTCTCCGAGTTCGAATCAGGGGAAAACTCGGGAGAACTCTTGAATTACCTCGTACAGTGGGACAGGCCCTTAAGGGAATGACGTTTAGTGCAAGGTAAAGAACAGCAAAGTCCGAAATATTGTAGTAGGAACAGAGATTTAAGAGTGTGGAGCGATTGTAATGTGAGTTGGCAGATCTGTTTCTGTGGCTAGTGTGCAAACAGTCGCCTGGGTTGGGCGGCATTTTGGAAGTCACAATCCCGTCACTGATGGGGAGGTTAGTTTCAATGACGGACCGGGCAGTGTCCACTATTTTCCGTCATTTCCTCCGTTCCTGGGTGTTCAAGAAGTCAAACCAAGCTATGAAACAATCAGTCAATGTGTTTTATACTGTACAGCTTAGACGTTCAAGAGACTAATCATTAGGCAGAAAAATGAATCAGCCACGAATGAATGGTGGGGTAGACTTGATGGGCTGAATGGCATCATTCTGCTCCTATTACTTTATGAACTTATTGATGTTAAAACCACCAGGTGTTATTGCTGATAGTTTTATTCTGGTCTTGTACTGGGTAGCAACAACTTTAAGAGGAGAAAGAATGGAAGATGTAACTCCAGCCAATGTTGAAAATATCTGTATTAAAAAAATGAAAAATTCTTTGTAAACATTTGAAATCTTGCAAAGATTGTTATAGTAAGTTTGATTTCTAAAAAGCCTTGTTGCACATCTGATAGAGGCATAGAGTTATACAGCATGGAAACAGGCCCTTCGGCCCAACTTGCCCATACCGACCAACATGTCCCATCGACAGGAGTCCCATCTGACTGTGTTTGGCCCATATCAGTCTAATCAATCCATGTACTGTATCTGTTTAAAAATGTCTTAAACATTGCCATAGTTCCTGACTTAACTACCTGGCATATCGTTCCATATACCCACTACCCTTTATGTACAAAAGTTGTCCCTCCATTTCCTGTTAAATCTTTCCCTCCATACTTTTGTTATAGAAATGTTATAATTAATAAACTAAAATACAGTGCACAATTGTGTGATTAATTTTGAACTTTCCCCTTTTCCCAGTTTCTTTGCTGTATTTTATTACAGTTGAGTTTAGTTTAGAGATACAGCGCGGAAACAGGTCCTTCGGCCCACCTAGTCTGCACTGACCAGTGACCTCCCTATTAACACTATCCTACACACACAGGGGACAATTCACACATACAGCAAGCCAATTGACCTACAAACCTGTATGGCTTTGGAATGTTGGAGGAAACCGAAGATCTCGGAGAAAACCCACGCGGGAGAAACCCCCCGTGGGAATGTACAAACTCCGTACGGACAGCTCCCGTAGCCGGGATCGAACCCTGGTCTCTGGAGCTGCAAGCGCTGTAAGGCAGCGACTCTACCGCTGCACCACCGTGGCCGTCCTACAGAGCACGGTATTTCTTCTGAAACCTTTTAAGTGACCAGTCTCCATGTACATAGCTTCAAGGTAAATGAGGAGGTGGAGGGGGTTATTTGATCATGGGATTCAAATCCATTGAGATTTGTGCTCAGCGTCCATTCAGGTCTTTTTAAGAAGGGGTCACTGAGAAAAGGTGAGTCGCAGGCTCCATCTCCCGTTCCCACACCTCTCTCACCTGTCATTCAATAATGGTGACGGGGAGAAGGGCCCTGGCAGGAATTTGTAAGTGGTTTGCTGCCAAGTACCTGATGGAATGTGGGGAGCTCTAATTCCGAGCTCCATCTAAGGGAATAGGTTGCAGAGAGCTGTGAATGTAGCCCAGTCCGTCATACAGACCGGACTCCCCACCGCTGACTCCATCTGCATGTCACACTGCCTGAGAAAGCATAATGGTGACGGGGAGAAGGACCAGGGCCCTGGCAGGAAACATTTGTGCAGGTAGGTTTGCTGCCAAGTGCACCTGATGGAATGTCATGGGGAGCTCCAACTCATATCCGACCTGCTCCTCTCCATGGGAATGATCCCTTGCAGGGAACATCTAACTCCCTCTTAAATATAGCCATGAACTGGCCTCAACTACCCTCTGTGGCAGAGAGTTCCAGAGATTCACCACTCTCTGTGTGAAAAAAAGACTCCCTTCTCATCTCTCCATCTGCATTTCCACCTTAAGCTGCCCCTTGAGAAAGCCCTAACTGAACAATCTTTGCATCTAGCCTGTCCAACCCCTTAGAATTTTGTAAGTTTCTATAAGATCCCCTCCGTCTCCTCAATTCTAGAGAGTAGGACGTGCCTTAGAAAGGAGATGAGCAGGAATTTCTTAAGTCAGAAAGTGGTGAATCTGTGGAATTCATTGCCACAGAAGGCTGTGCAGGCCAAGTCAATGGATATATGTAAGGCGGAGATTGGCAAATTTTGTTTAGTAAGGGTGTCAGGGGTTATGGGGAGAAATCAGGAGAATGGGGTTGAAAGGGAAAGATAGATCGGCCATGATTGAATGGCGGGTAGACTTGATGGGCCAAATGGCCTAATTCTGAGCCTAGAAATGATGGACTTATGCAAGAACTTCCCGTCCCCTGGTCATTCCACCATCTCCATGCTCCAGTCAGGTAGAAGATGCAGAAGATTGAAATCCCGCACCACCAGACTCAGGAACAGCTTCCTCCCCTCTGTTATCAGTCTTCTGAATGGTCCTTCCATAAGCTAGGGTACTGCCCGTTTCACCTCAACCCCATTGCAGAGATTGGACTTTGTCTGATCAACTATTGCTCTATAATGCTGAGAACTATATTCTGCACACTGCATCTTTCCCTTCTCTCTACTCGAGTTGGGCCTGACTGCATTCAAGTGTAGTCTTATCCGATCTGATTGAGTTGTATGCAAAAAGGGACTGCCCACAGTAACTTGGTGCACGTGACAATTATAAACCTAAACTTCGATCAGGGCGATGAATATTCCCTCACAGGGCGAGTTCTCTACACTTGGTGGCTATGGGTTTCCAGTCCTTGTTTACAGTCAAAGGGGAGATTGAATTAAAATTGAACTCTTGTGTAGGCATCATTGAATGTTGCTTCTTAAGCAACATTGCTCAGCCATGTGGAGTCCCCTTTCATTACTTCCATAGCCTTATATCCTTAATGATTACTCTGTGGTCTGACGAAGTGTCCCGACCTGAAACATCACCCATCTTTTTTCTCCAGATATGCTAAAGAAGGGTTTCGGCCCAAAGCTTTGCCTATTTCTTTCGCTCCATAGATGCTGCCTTACCTGCTGAGTTTCTCCAGCATTTTTGTCTACCTTCAATTTTCCAGCATCTGCAGTTCCTTCTTAAACATGCTAAATGATGCGTTGAGTTACCCCAGAACTCGGTCTTTTTTGTTTGTAAACTAGTATCTGCAGTCCCTTATGTCCATGTAATTCCGATTATTAATGGTTAGTTCTTTATTTGAACTTTTCTTTTTACTGCTGTAATCTGCATTCACACTTTGTTCTGTGTGAAGATGTCAATATGTTGAGTGCTTCTTGGCCATTTGTTTTGCTGGCATGAGTTCACCTGCCAAATTCCAGCGGTCGGAAATCTGTGCAAAGCACTTCTGTTGAATCCCAAAGTGACCTGGTCTACAATGATGAGCCTTGAACTGTGGCAAGAAATCACACAACACAATGAAGAGGCTCTTACCCTGAATCTCGGCTGACAACATTGATGGCTTGTAACATTCTGTTTCCTATTCAGTGCAAAGTAATTCTGATTATTCAGTCCGAACAAGGGTCCTGACCTGAAAGGTCACCTATCCATGTCCTCCAGAGATGCTGCCTGGCCCGCTGAGTTACTCCAGCACTAAGTGTCTGCTTTTTGTAAACCAATATCTTCAGTCCTTTGTGTCTGTGTAATTATGATTTTTAATGATTAGTTCTTTTTGATAAAACTGAAATGTTTTGCTATCAAAATCAATTTTATCACAGTGTTAAACTATTAGAAGACCCTGTATTTATTTCGGAGCACTAGAGTTACTATCCTGTTCCATATACATTTTCACAATTATGGTTTTAAAAATCTTGACTTAACGTGAGTGATATTACTTATTCCCAAACGTAATAAACTCAGTTTTAGTCTCAAAGCAAATAGTTGTAAACTTAAACTGATTTTCGACATTGATATGTTTCAGTTTGAAAAGCTCAAGGGGAAGAAAGCAGATTACAATCTTTGAATCATATGGTGTCCTTTCGGCCCACCTTGTCTATGCTAGCCATGATGCCTGAAGGGCCTGTCCCACTTACGTGACTTTTTCGGCGACTGCCGGCACCCGTCATAGGTCGCCGAAAATATTCAACATGTTGAAAATTCAGCGGTGACCAGAAAGACGCTGTGACTCTTTGGGTGTCTAGGAGACAACTCACGACCTTACAGGCGACCCCCTGGCGACATGTGTCACTGGCAACATGTCCAAGTGCATGTCCAAATGATTTGAAATGTTCTAATTGTATCTGCTCCTTCGTTGACTGATTATTCTAGATCACCACCTGAGTGACAAACCTATCTCTTTCGTCTCCTCCAAAATGTCTTCCCTCACCTTAAGCCTGTTCAATGAGGAAAACATCAAAATTCCAAAGACGCGCAGGTTTGTAGGTCAATTGGCATCTGTAAATTCTCCCTAGAGTGTAGGATGTGAAACTAAGGTAACTTGGAACTAGTGTTCGGGTGGCTGATGGGTTTAAGAAGGAACTGCAGATGCTGGAAGATCGAAGGTACACAAAAATGCTGGAGAAACTCAGCGGGTGCAGCAGCATCTATGGAGCGAAGGAAATAGGCAACATTTCGTCCCGAAACGTTGCCTATTTCCTTCGCTCCATAGATGCTGCTGCACCCGCTGAGTTTCTCCAGCATTTTTGTGTACCTCCGGCTGACTGATGGTGACATTGACTAGGTAGGCTGAAGGGCCTGCTTCCACGCTGTGTCTCTAAACTAAACCCTGACTAACTATTCGATGTATGCCTCCTCATATTTTTATACATTTCTGCACAGGCTTTAGTCAGAGGGTGGTGAATCTGCGGAAATCTTTGCCACAGAAGGCTGCAAAAGTCAAGTCAGTGGGTATTTTTAAGGCAGAGATAGATTTTTCATTAGTACAGGTGTCAGAGGTTATGGAGAGAAGGCAGGAGAATGGAGTTAGATCAGCCATGATTGAATGGCGCGGACTTGATGGGCCGAATGGCTTAATTCTAATCCTATCACTTATGATCTCCAAAATTTAGTTGAGGCCCGTTCATTGGCTATATTTAAGAGGGAGTTAGATGTGGCCCTTGCGGCTAAAGGTATCAGGGGGTATGGAGAGAAGGCAGGTACAGGATACTGAGTTGGATGATCAGCCATGATCATATTGAATGGCGGTGCAGGCACGAAGGGCCAAATGGCCTCCTCCTGCACCTGTTTTCTATGTTTCTATGTTTATGACCACAGCCGTTCCCTCAGTTCCTATATTCTCGTGGGAATAAACCCAGCGTGTCCAACCTCTCATCATAACTGCAGCCCCCCCATTCCAGGCAATATTGCTTCTGCTGTTGTTACCTCATCCTTACAGTCATATCGGCACTGTCCACACTCCCCCTAGTGGGGTCTATCCAATGTTTTGTATAGGACATCCTAACTCGTCTACTCAATGCCTTGACCTATGAAGGTTGGGGTCCCAAATGCCTTCTTTACTGCTCCACTAATGTTATCTGTGTAGTCAAGTCAAGTCAAGTCAAGTCAAGTTTATTTGTCACATACACATACGAGATGTGCAGTGAAATGAAAGTGGCAATGCTCGCGGGCTTTTGTGCAAAAGACAAACAACAAAACAACCAAACAAATTATAAACACAATCATAACACACATATTCTTTTACATAATAAATAATGGAAGGAAAAACGTTCTGTAGAGTTAGCCCCTGGCGAGATAGGCGTTTACAGTCCGATTTGCCTCTGGGAAGAAACTCCTTCTCAACCTCTCCGTTCTCACCGCATGGCAACGGAGGTGTTTGCCTGACCGTAGCAGCTGGATAGTTTCACATCCTACACACGAGGAGTAATTCAGCTGTGTCGCCATGTCCAATGAACGGTGGAATTGCTCCTTAATCTCCCTCTGTGTATTAAGTTCCCAAGGTCTCCCACACGCCTGATATTTGGGCACCCGGTACAGAGGGGGGAAGGTCGGGAGGGGGGGGGGGGGTTCTTCCTGTCGGTCTGCTCCTGGGCCTGGCCAAGATGGCGTTCGCAGGTCCAGGCAGCAGGTAGTTGATGGCCGCACTGGGATTGACTTCCTGCCCCTTTTTCGGGCCTACGTCCGTGCCCGCGTATCCCGGGAGATGGAACACAAGCGATGTGCCACGGGGACATTGGAGGCCTTCCAAGAACGCTGGTCGCCGCGATAGGTCGAGTGCTTCGTTGATAAAGTTGACGAGATATTAATTTGATGACTGTTTGTTTGTAAAACTGTCAACATTTGATCGTGTTAATGGTCGTGTTAATACTCTGTATGTTTATTTTTTATTTTGTGAATAAAAGTATTTGTATAATAAAAAATCCCTGCCTTTCCCTCTAGAAGTTGTTCAAAGCTTGGTCTGTCCACAGTACATTACCTGACACTTGAATGGATTAGATTCCAAAGATAGACACAAAATGCTGGTGTAACTCGCCAAGAAATGCGGCGTCTCTGGAGGGAAGGAATGGGTGACGTTTCGGGTCAAGACCCTTCTTTAGGCTTGATCAGATTAAATGGGTTAGGTTCTATCTTCATCTGCTCCTGCCAGCTTTCCGGCTGACTTATTTTATCCTTACCGCCGACAATCTTCTTCGATGTCACCTATTTTAGTGTCATCTGCAAACTTACTATTCAGACGGTCTACATTCTCACCTGAGTAATTTATGTACATTACAAATGAAGGTCCCAGGACAGCAGTAAAGCGCTCATCCCACCACTCCCTCTATCACGATGCATCTTCCAAAGTGCATCAGTATGGACACATACAATACCAGATAAATAGTTATTCTCGATCATTATTCTAGTTATTCTAAAGGGCCTGTCCCACTTTCACGACCTAATTCACGACCTCTGCCGAGTTTGCCCTTGACTCATACTCGCAGCATGGTCGTAGGAGGTCGTGGGTAGGTCGTAGGTAGCTCGTGATGGTAGTCGTAGGTACTACTGGCATCAAGTAGGTCGAGGCCACGAGTAAAATTGCCACGAGGAAAAAAGGTTGTGAATTAGGTTGTACAAGTGGGACAGACCCTTGTATCTTGGGCGGCACCAATGGTGCAGCGGTAGAGTTGCTGCTTTACTGCGCCAGAGACCCAGGTACGTTCCTGACTACGTGTGCAGTTTGTACATTCTCCCCATCACGTGCATGGGCTTTCTCCAGGTGCTCCAATTTCCTCCCGCACACCAAAGACGTACAAGTTAATTGGCTTCAGTAAGTTGTAAAATTGTCTCGTGTGTGTATGGGGTGATCGCTGGTCGGCGCGGACTAGATGGGCCCACGGGACTCTTTCTGCGCTGTATCTCTAAAGTAAAAAGTAAGAGATTACTGACCTATTCCCCTCGACTATCATTAACTACTGAAGTTATTCATAGATGGGATTACATGGTGCATGTGCTGAATTTGGCTGGAAATGTATGCTGGTCAAGTTTAGTTACAATCTCATGCATTACAAACACTCATTAGATATGAAGAGCAATATACTTCCAAAATACTTTGCTAATGGGAGTTCCTGTGCAGAATGCATCTTTAAATGGTTTCTAACAAATTCCCTCGGGCCATCTATTGAGAGCATCTTTAATTTAACATGCTCATAATGTATGTAATTTTCTCTATCAGAGGACTTTACAAGCCATTTGGTGACTGGAACTTAAATCCAGGAAAAAAATTACTATAATGCATTGTTGTATGTTATCCAGAATTGTCGAAAGTATAGCCACTTAATTTAAAATGTTCTATATCTGGCAGTGCTTTGGTCTTTTAGTTTCTAAGCTGCACAGACATTTACAGTTTGTATTTAAGGAGAACTCATGCAATCAGTTCATCGCATCACACACTGTGTTATTTAATGGTCCATCAGCAGATTAATTTAATACCAGTTAGCCGATCCTTGCAGGGTGCCGCAATTTCTCCCAGTCTATTTCAAAAGCAATCAATTGTAGAATATTAGACCCAAAAAGCTGGAGTATTTAAACTAAACTAAACTAAACTAAACTAAACTCAGAGGGTCGGGCAGCATCTCTAGAGAAAACGAATAGGTGACATTTCGGGTCGAGACCCTTTTCAAGGGATTCAAGAGAACTTATTGTCATTTGTCCCTGATAGGACAATGAAATTCTTGCTTTGCTTCAGCACAACAGAACATAGTAGGCATTGACTACAAAACAGAACACAACACAAAACTAACCCTTTTTTGGATTAGTAAAATATTGATTAGATAATAGACAATAGGTGCAGGAGTGGGCCATTCGAGCCTGCACCGCCATTCAATGTGATCATAGCTGATCATCCACAATCAGTACCCCCATTCCAGCCTTCTCCCCATATCCCCTGACTCTGCTATCTTTAAGAGCACTATCTAGCTCTCTCTTGAGAGTATCCAGTGAACCGGCCTCCACCGCCCTCTGAGGCAGAGAATTCCACAGACTCACAACTTTCTGTGTGATAAAGTGTTTCCTCATCTCCAATCTAAGGGGCTTACCCCTTATTCTTAAACTGTGGCCCCTGGTTCTGGACTCCCCCATGTTCCCTGCCTCTAGCGTGTCCAAACCCTTAATAATATGTTTCAATAAGATTCCCTCTCATCCTTCTAAATTCCAGAGTATACAAGCCCAGCCGCTCCATTCTCTCAGCATATGACAGTCCCGCCATCCTGGGAATTAACCTTGTGAACCTACGCTGCACTCCCTCAATAGGAAGAATGTCCTTCCTCAAACTATGGGACCAAAACTGCACACAATATTCCAGGTGTGGTCTCATTAGGGCTCTGTACAACTGCAGAAGGACCTCTTTGCTCCTATACTCAACTCCTCGTGTTATGAAGGCCAACATGCCATTCGTTTTCTTCACTGCCTGCTGTACCTGCATGCTTACTTTCATTGACTGATGAACAAGGACCCCAAGATCCCATTGTACTTCCCCTTTTCCCAACCTGACGCAATTTTGATTGAAAGATACATCACAGAAACAAACCCTTGGGCCCACTGAGTCCACGCTGTCCATCCTTCACCCCCTTGCACTACTACTGTGTAATCCCACATTCTCATGCACTCCCCTACACACAAGGGGCAAATTTCCCAAAGCCAATGAATCCACAAACTCGCACGTCTTTGGGATGTGGGAGGAAACCAGAGCATCAGGAGAAAACCCATGCGGCCACAGGTAGAACATGCAAACTCCGTACAGACAGCACCCGTGGTCAGGATCGAACCCGGTTCCATGGCGCTGTAAGGCAGCAACTCTACCGCTGCACCACCGTGCCGCCGAAGAACTAGAACATGGAAAATGGAACACAGAGGAGAACATGCGAAAAAATAAAACACAGATGCGCGCGCACACTCTTGCGTCATTCCTCCACGCTGGGGACATTTTAGAGAGCGCACCCGTAGTCAGGATCGAACCCGGGTCTCTGGCGCTATGAGGTAACAGCTCTACTAGCGACAATAAAGCACTTTAACAGCAGCAATTAGAAGAATGCAAATCAAATATTTGCCATCTATAAAAATGAATGCAATGATTACTGATATGCATTTCCAAGATTATGATAATAATATGAATGATTATAATAAAATTGTGGAAATTTTAAATGCTGGATCATTAACTACAACAAATTGTAACTTCCATAGACTTTCTCTATGAGAGGATTCAAGGTTTTATAAGGAACAGCATACAGAATATCCTGTTGTTAAGGGTAAAGCATTCTGTAGCCTGGACAATCCCCTCAAAGTTGTGCCAATAATAGCAAATGTCGTTTATACAGTGCCCTTAATGTGGCAAAACTTCTCAAAGTTCTTCACAAGAGTATAATGGCGTCATATAAAAAAGTTAAATTGACAAGTTACAGATGGAACGAACTGGGCAGGCCTCGGAAACAGGTTTAAAGAATACTACGGCACGGTGACACAGCGGTAGAGTTGCTGCCTTGCCGCGCTTGCAGCGCTGGAGACCCTGGTTCGATCCCGACTACGGGCGCTGTCTGTACGGAGTTTGTACGTTCTCCCCATGACCTGCGCGGGTTTTCTCCGAGATCGTCGGTTTCCTCCCACACATCAAAGACGTACAGGTATGTAGGTTAATTGGCTTGGTGTATGTGTCAATTGTCCCTAGAGTGTGTCGGGTAGTGTTAATGGACCCAGTGGGCAGAAGGTTCAGTTTCCACGCTGTATCTCTAAACCAACTGAAATGAAACTAAACTTCAGCAGCAGACAGGGGTGACGAGGCAATAAAGGTTTTTATTGATGGTTTGAAACATACAACATGGAAACGGGCCACCCCAGAACAAATTTGTCTTGAAAACTCTCCCCAAATGTTTCCATTGATGAGCTGAGCTCAGATTCTAGGTATAGCACAGAAACAGGCCCTTCGGCCCATTGAATCAACACCGACCATCGATCACCCATTTACACTAGTTCCATGTTGTCACACTTTCAAATCTAGGTCATTCAATCCAACTTGTTTTGGCTTAGTTTAGTTTAGCTTCGAGATTCAGCGCGGAAACAGGCCCTTTGGCCCACCACCCAGCGATCCCCGCACACCAACACTATCCTACACACGCTAGGGACAATTTACAATTATAACCAACAACCCTGTACGTCTTTGGAGAGCGGGAGGAAACCGGAGCTCCCGTTGGTAAAAACCCACGCGGGTCACGGAGAGAACATACAAACTCCGTACAGACAGCACCCATAGTCAGGAACGAACCAGGGCCTTTGGCGCTGTGAGGCAGCAACGCTACCGCTGCGCCACCGTGCCGTTCGAGTTTGCATAGTGCATGAGCTTCATCCCACCTTACCTCGACTGACCCTGTCAGTAGCATACCCCTCCACCTCTCAGACTGGTCTGATTGCTCCTTGTGCAAGTTCTCTAATTGCCTCAGGCAACCCATGTGCAAACACATTCCACATGCTAACCACTCTCTGGGTAAAGATGTTTCCCACTGAATTCTTTACTGGACTTAATGGTGATTATCTTACATTTATGTTTCTGGCTCGACCACAAGCAGAAATATTTTTTCGCCTATCGTCATTTTGGGCCGCGTTTAACTTTCTGTTTTCTAGTTAGAAAACCCCTTTGCATGGGAACCTTCCTGACACAAAATATCGGGAAATTTAAATTAAAAGTCAGGAGCTTGAACTTGGAGTTCAATGCTGGAATATTTATGTTTAGTTTGGTTTAGAGATACAGCGCGGAAAAGAACCTTCGGCCCACCGAGTCCACACCAACCAGCGATCCCCATGCACTAATGCTACCCTACACACACTAGGGAGGATTTTTACATATATACCAAGTGAATTAACCTACAAACCTGTACGTGTTTGGAGTGTGGGAGGAAACCGAAGTTCTGGGAGAAAACCTATGAGGTCACGGGGAGAACGTACAAGACAAGCACCTGTAGGCAGGTACACAAAAATGCTGGAGAAACTCAGCGGGTGCAGCAGCATCTATGGAGCGAAGGAAATAGGCAACGTTTCGGGCCGAAACCCTTCTTCTTCAGACACTTGCCGTTAACGTTACGAGCCGCTAAGAGACGTCCTGAGCTCCGACGTACCCGCTACGTACATTCTACATACTTACCACGAGTTTGTTTTTTTTTTTAAACTCGGGAGAGCTCTTGGGTAAACTCGTATAGTGGGACAGGCACTTTAGTAGTGAATTAGGTCAAACAAGAAGAAAGAATGAAAATTGTATTGTATTGTATTGTATTCAAATTTATTGTCATTGTCTCAATTAGAGACAACGAAATGAATTTCCCTTTACAGTCAGTATCATAAAAATAAATAAATAATAAATATTAAACCATATTAAAAAAATAAAATAGAATTTAAAAAAAAGCACAAAACACAGAAAGTCCACGACACAACACAGTGGCACCAAGGTGAGGAAGGCAACATTGTCCAGCCAGCCTCCCCTCCGATCTTCCCAGATGTTCATCCGTGGTCGGGGCCTTCCCGACCACGGATGAATTTGGAAGCTCTTTATTGCAGAAATTAAATCGATAAGCGGGATTGTGTACCTTCGATTTTCCAGCATCTGCAGTTCCTTCTTAAACACCCGTAGCCAGGATCGAACCCTGGTCTCTGGTGCTGTAAGCCCTGTAAGGCAGCAACTCTACCGCAGCACCACCATGCTGTTGAGCCGAAGAGCAGGATTTTAAAAATTGTGCACATTCCCTATTTTTCTTTCTATCTTTAGTTTCCGATTATATTGTAAACCATGGGAATGACACTGCAGATGTGTTTATCAGAACCCTATCATTCTGTTCAAAGCTTGGTAGATTTTCTCGAGGAATTCGAGATACGAGCATTTTAATTACCAGAATAAATTCCTTTTTTATTTGTAGGATATGGATCAGGTCCAGGATCTGAGACCACAGTCCTTACAGAGCCAAATCAGCTATTACAAAAATATGATTATTTGTGATCTAATCTACCATAAGAATAACATTATCACAACTTTCTAGTTAAACATTTTCAAGCACAATTTCCCCCCAGAGCTATCAATTGTTTAACTTTGATCACTGATTTATGTTGGTCCTTCTGTGGCCAGGTTTAAGTACACATCAGTTTTCCATTGGTGCAATACAGAATTAAATTGCGTAAACAGGTTGTATACTTTTGGTTAAGAAGGAACTGCAGATGCTGGAAAAATTGAAGGTAGATGAAAATGCTGGAGAAACTCAGCAGGTGAGGCAGCATCTATGGAGCGAAGGAATAGGTGACGTTTCGGGTCGAGACCCTTCTTCAGACGTCATCTATTCCTTCAACAGATTCAAATATCTGTTGACTTGGCCTCCACAGCCGTCTGTGGCAATAAATTCCACCAATTCACTACCTTCTGATTAAAGAAATTTCTTCTCTTCCCCTTTCTAAAGGAATATCCTTTTATTCTGTGGCTAGGATCTCTGGTCCTAGACTCTCCCACTAGTGGAAACATCCTCTCCACATCCACTTTAGCCAGGACTCTCACTGTTTGGTAGATTTCAATGAAGCTCCTCCTCATATCATTGTACTCTTTTGACCCCATAATCATAAGTTCATAAGATCATAAGAGACAGGAGTAGAATTTTAGAAGATTGAGGGGGGATCTTATAGAAACTTACAACATTCTTAAGGGGTTGAAATGGGGCTAGATGCAGGAAGATTATCCCCGATGTTGGGGAAGTCCAGAACAAGGGGTCACAGTTTAAGGATAAGGGGGAAGTCTTTTAGGACCGAGATGAGAAAAACATTTTTTACACAGAGAGTGGTGAATCTGTGGAATTCTCTGCCACAGAAGGTAGTTGAGGCCAGTTCATTGGCTATATTTAAGAGGGAGTTAGATGTGGCCCTTGTGGCTAAAGGGATCAGGGGGTATGGAGAGAAGGCAGGTACAGGATACTGAGTTGGATGATCAGCCATGATCATATTGAATGGCGGTGCAGGCTCGAAGGGCCGAATGGCCTACTCCTGCACCTATTTTCTATGTTTCTATGTTTTTTTATGAATTAGATCACTCACCCCATCAAGTCTACTCCGCCATTCAATCTTGGCTGATCTATCCTTCCCTCCTAACCCCATTCTCCTACCTTCTCCCCATAACCTCTGGCACCCATGTCAATCATAACTGTGCCTTTGAAGGTATTTCCTATAAAAGGCACTAGTGTGGAAGATATACTGCGAAGGAGAAGTAATTAGGTGTCAATGAGCTCTTTGCGCAGATTGTAGAATTGGCTAAGATCCTTCAGATTAAGATCATGAACTGTATGACCACTTGATCAACTGAAACATCAGAATGCAGTGATTAATTCCGTGATCATTTTATGGGAACACTAAACATTATGTGTAGTATTACTATCTATAATTATGTGCCTCAGCCTGCGTCTTCGTGTCACATTTCATATGTTTAAATCAGGTTTCTGAACAGAACAGTCATAATTTCGTTCGAATCGGCGAATAAAGGAATCCCAATGACTAACATATTGGAAGGAAAGAACTGCAAATGCTGGTTTAAATCGAAGAAAGATGCAAAATGCTGGAGTAACTCAACGGGACAGGCAACATCTCTGGAGAGAAGGAATGGATGACGTTTCGGGTCGAGACCCTTCTTCGAAACTTCTCTCCAGAGATGCTGCCTGTCCCGTTGAGTTACTCCAGCATTTTGTGTCTATCTTGGACTATAACATATTGGAACCGGAATGCTACAATAAGCATTTTGCACCATTATAACATCTTGTTAGATCTCCCGGGATACATTTTTTTCTATCTCTGCAATGTACTGTGCTTAACTGCCTTGTGTCCAGTGGTTCTTGGATATAGACTTTAGATTTTAGAGATATGTAGACAGGTCCTTCAGCCTACTGAGTCGACAGTCCACACTGACCAGCAATCACTCCATTCACTAGCACTATCCTACACACAAGGGACATAGAAACATAGAAACATAGAAATTAGGTGCAGGAGTAGGCCATTCGGCCCTTCGAGCCTGCACCGCCATTCAATATGATCATGGCTGATCATCCAACTCAGTATCCCGTACCTGCCTTCTCTCTATACCCCCTGATCCCCTTAGCCACAAGGGCCACATCTAACTCCCTCTTAAATAGACACTTGAATATAGCCAATGAACTGGCCTCAACTACCCTCTGTGGCAGAGAGTTCCAGAGATTCACCACTCTTTACAATTTACAATTTACAGAAGCCAATTAACCTACAAACTTGTACGTCTTTGGAGTGCGGGAGGAAACCGGAGCACCCGGAGAAAACCCACGCAGTTCACAGGGAGAACGTACAAACTCCGTACTGAAGCACCCTTAGTGAGGATCAAACTCTGTTCTCTGGCGCTGCAAGGCAGCAACTCTACCGCTGTGCCACCGTGCCAAAATGAACAACGGACCAACTTAACAAGACTCGGGTACATTGCAAAATATGGCACAAAGTAGTTTTGACCATGGTAGACCATCTGCATATTCTGATATTCAGACAAAATTATTAATTAAAAAAAAAGATTTTAAAAAAATTACTGCATATCAAAAAATCGTAATGTTGTAAGTGCTTAATAGAACAAGTGAATTACTTGGAAGAGCAAGATCAATTGAAACATCAGAATGTAGTGATTCATTTTGAATTCCTTCAACAACTACAGAAAATACAGTAGGCAATTTGCATGCAACAAAGTTCCAAAACAACTATGAAATAAATGAAGGAGTACAGTGATTTTGTTTGGACCAAATATTGGCCAGAATACCATAAGTCTACTGTTAGCAAATGCTCTGTCTCCGACCGGAAAGCACTGCAGAGGGTGGTGAAAATAGCCCAACGCATCACCGGTTCCTCGCTCCCCTCCATTGAGTCTGTCCAAAGCAAGCGTTGTCTGCGAAGGGCGCTCAGCATCGTCAAGGACTGCTCTCACCCCAGCCACAGACTGTTTACCCTCCTACCATCCGGGAGGCGCTACAGGTCTCTCCGTTGCCAGACCAGTAGGTCCAGGAACAGCTTCTTCCCTGCGGCTGTTACATTACTTAACTCTGTACCTCAGTGATTGCCAGTCACCCCCCCCCCCCTGGACACTCCTTCCCCCAGACAAATTGCACTACTGCGACTGTATGTACGTATATATATATTTATTGCTCATATTCTATGTTCGCTCTTCTGGGTGAGATGCTAACTGCATTTCGTTGTCTCTGTACTGTACACTGCACAATGACAATAAAGTTTGAATCTAAATCAGAAGGTGATGCAAAATTTCTCATGGTCATTTTGGAAGCAATGTGTCTTCTGCTTAATATTTGCCTTGAACTACAACAATCAGCACAGTGGGGCAGCGGTAAAGTCGCTGCAACTTGGCTCTTGAACTGAGGATTAACTAGAAAGGGACTGATCTGCGGGACCCAAACGGCCAAACCTTCTCCTCCTCCTCCTTCATCCTGGGGAGATGGCAGTAGCAAAGACTCAAGGACAGTGGTCATAAAATTACACGCCCTCAAGGCACGCTCCCAAGCTGCCAGGGAGTGAGTGTAAGTTCAGTTCAGTTCAGGTCCGTTTATTGTCACGTGTACCGAGATACCGAGAAAAACTTTTGTGGTGTGTCAAACTTTCCAGTCAGTGGAAAGACAAGACATGATTACCAGTCTGAAGAAGGGTCTCAACCCGAATCGTCACCCATTCCTTCTCTCCAGAGATGCTGCCTGTCCCGCTGAGTTACTCCAGTTTCTTGGGTCCATCTTCACTCCAGTTCTATGTTAAACCACTTTCCCACACACTATCTACATTGTTACAATCGTGCCATCGACAATGGACAGATACATGATAAGGGAATAACGTATAGTGCAAGGTAAAGTCAGCAAAGTCCGATCGAGGACAGTCTGAGGGTCACCAATGACATAGAAACATAGAAACATAGAAAATAGGTGCAGGAGTAGGCCATTCGGCCCTTCGAGCCTGCACCGCCATTCAATAAGATCATGGCTAATCATCCAACAGTATCCCGTACCTGCCTTCTCTCCATACCCCCTGATCCCTTTAGCCACAAGGGCCCACATCTGACTCCCTCTTAAATATAGCCAATGAACTGGCCTCAACTACCTTCCATGGCAGAGAGTTCCAGAGATTCACCACTCTCTGTGTGAAAAATGTTTTTCTCATCAGGAATGAGGTAGATAGTAGTTCAGCACTGCTCTCTGGTTGTGGTAGGATGGTTCAGTTGCCTGATAACAGATGGGAAGAAACTGTCCCCGAATCTGGAGGTGTGCGTTTTCACACTTCTGTACCTTTTGCCCGGCGGGAGAGGGGAGAGGAGGGAGTGGCCAGGGTGCGGCTGGTCCTTGATTATGCTGCTGGCCTTGCCGGGGCAGCGCGGGGTGTAAATGGATTGAACGGAAGGGAGGTTGGTGTGTGTGATGGTCTGGGCTGCGTCCGCAATTCGCTGCAATTTTCTAGAGGCAGAAGTGGCAGCATTCCTGTGGGTGTATGCTCCCCTGCTGTCTGCTCTAGGGCTCGGCTATAGCCTGGCTTTGCTGGTTGTGTGGGACGAGCCACCACCGACCGAGACAGCTTCAATCCGCACAGACCAAGGCAGTAATTAACAGTGGAGAATGTCTCGGACTCGACTACACATAAAAGTCTCAGTTCCAGGCCAAGAGCTATTTTTTGTTAATGATGCCCATTTATCTGTTCAGTGAATAACTTCAATTGGGGTGAGTTTTCACCATCCGATGTGACCAATTCCTAACATTGCTTCGCTTTTCTTACATAGAAACGTAGAAACATAGAAAATAGGTGCAGGAGGAGGCCATTCGGCCCTTCGAGCCAGCACCGCTATTCATTGTGATCATGGCTGATCGTCCCCTATCAATAACCCGTGCCTGCCTTCACCCCATATCCCTTGACTCCACTAGCCCCTAGAGCTCTATCTAACTCTCTCTTAAATCCATCCAGTGACTTGGCCTCCACTGCCCTCTGTGGCAGGGAATTCCATAAATTCACAACTCTCTGGGTGAAAAAGTTTTTTCTCACCTCAGTCTTAAATGACCCCCCCCCCCCCACTTTATTCTAGGACTGTGGCCCCTGGTTCTGGACTCGCCCAACATGGGGAACATTTTTCCTGCATCTAGCTTGTCCAGTCTTTTTATAATGTTATATGATTCTATAAGATCACCCCTCAACCTTCCAAACTCCAGTGAATACAAGCCTAGTGTTTTCAATCTTTCCTCATATGACAGTCCCGCCATCCCAGGGGTCAATCTCATGAACCTACGCTGCACTGCAATTGATTCTAAGATTAAGTGGTATTATCAGAATAATGAAAGGCCTGAGTAGAGTGGACGTGGACATGGTCAGGATGTTTGCAGTGGTTTAGTTTAGTTTAGAGATACAGTGCGGAAAGGCTGTGCAAATCAGCGATCCATGCACACTGAAGCCTATTAACCTACAAACCTGTACGGCTTTGGAGTGTGGGAGGAAACTGGAGCATCCGGAGAAAACCCACACAGGTGACGGGGAGAACGTACAAACAGCACCTGTAGTCAGGATCGAACCCGGGTCTTTGGTGCTGTGAGGCAGCAACTCTATTGCTGCACCACCTTCTGCGTGAGTGTGTGTGTGTGTGTGTATATGTATATATAAGAATACACACACACTCATATAACTATATTACTAAAAGTCTGATCTTGACCACTTCCTGTTGTTCTGTATATTGATTTTAGAAAAAAACGTTGCCACTTACAGCTGTGATTTTTGGCCATCTTACTCAGAGTCCCCCTCCGCTGCGCAGGACAGGAGGATTTTTACCATCGATGAAAATGAAAAGAGTTATTAGTGTTTAAAAAATGTTGAGTTCTCTCTCCAGAAGGCCACGCCCCTTCCGGATGGACTATGAAACCCGGAAGTGTTGAGTGCCTCAGTCAGTCTATGCAAGATGGAGGATCGATAGGGTCACGTCTCTCAATCTGAGCTGTGAATAACACTGAATACATGCCTACTAAACTTTGAGAGGATTTACTGACCTGTCAGTGCCCTTAATGTGGTTTGAAAATATTGTTTGGAAATGCTAAAGCTGTGTTGCCTTTGGTTTGGAAATGCTAAAGCTGTGTTGCCTAATTAAAGTTGCCTTTCCTAATTAATTGCCTTGCCTAATTAAAGTTGCCTTGCCTAATTAAAGTTGCCTTGACTAATTAAAGTTGCCTTGCCTACTATATAATTAAAAGTCTAATCTTGAACACTTCCTGTTTGCGCTTTATATTGATATTAGAAAAAAACTCTATCACGTCCGGCTATATTTGGCCATCTTACTCAGAGTCCCCCTCCGCTCATCAGGTGCCGAGGATTTTTCTCATTGATGAAAAATAAAAGAGTTATTAGTGTTTAAAAAATGTTGAGGTTCTCGCTCCTGTCAATCACACCATGAAGGCCACACCCCCTTCTGGTGGGAAGGGGAGGGACTATAAAACCCAGAAGTGTAGGCGTGGCTCAGTCTCTGCAAGATGAAGGAGGGAGAGGTCATGACTCGCTGTCTTTAGTGGCCTTGCACCATGCTTGAAATGGTATGAAACTGCACTTGAATTTGGTGGCCTTGCACCCTGCTTGAAATGAAATCTCAAGGACTAGCCGTGAGTCAACTGCCAGCCCACCAGCCATGAGTGAGTGAGCAGCCAGCACAACAGGCTTGAGCGACTGAGCTGCCTGCCCAAGAATCCATTCGGCCCAAAATGTCCATAATAGCCCTCAGGAAACCAGCCCACAACACCCATACTAGCGCTCCAGACCCCCCCCCCCCCCCCCCCCCCCCCCCCCCCTTCTCCTCCCAGGCCACCAATATTGGAATTGGTGGAGAGGTGGAATATTGCGTTGGGGGACCAGCCCTCCCGTGTGATGCTGGGACCCAACGGGTCCTACTTAGTCTAATATATATATATAGACACATACATACTGAACTATTTTTTTCTTGTTTATTATATTGTTTACAGAGCACAATGTTTACATATTCTGTTCTGCTGCTGCAAGTAAGAATGCCATTGTTCTATCTGGGACATGTGACAATAAAACACTCTTGACTTAATTTCAAAGTTGTGTTAATTTCAGATCACTGAAGAAGCAATTTCCTTTATGAAGAATAAATTTGCCAGTTGCCGTGTGTGTGTATCAAGTTTCAATCAATGATTTTCGAAGATGTACAGCACTGAAAGACATTAGATAATAGAAATAATCAGATGTGAGATGCTGCCTTTATTTGGCGTGTGAATATTGCTCGTACAGTGTTTTTGCCGAGCACCTACGCTGAATTCTTTTGGGAAAAACATGAGTGAACTCTGGGAATACTAGGCCTGTGTTAAATGTTCCCAGATGGGCAGCCAGACGCTGCTTCCAGGATATCAATGTGACCATCTACCGGACTTCCTTAGCCTATTAGGGTCACATAGCCCGCGTGACTCAACACAACTAAACAGAGACTAGCGTAAGCAAAGTCCTGATGCTGAATTCGCCTCCTCCTCCTGGCAATTCCTTCTGTTTGTACATTCATTACTTGTGTATTCATCATAAACAACGACAACTTGAAGCTCCAAACATCACAAATTATAATACGATCAGAGCCAGTGTGTTTGTACGTACCGCACAAATGCACATGGATACACAGACACAAACACACACATGCACATGCACACACATATATATATATACAAGCACACAAACACATACACATGCTTGCCCAAAAGCACAGATGCTCACATGCGCGTGTGCACTGATGCACATGCATGAGCAGACACACACACACACACACACACACACACACACACACACACACACACACACACACACACACACACACACACACACACACACACACACACACACACACACACACACACACACACACACACACACACACACACACACACAACTTAGAAACAAGGAACTGTAGATGCTACTCGATTCACAAAAGGACACAAAATGCGTCAGACCTGCTGAAGAAGGGTCTTGTCACAAAACATCACCTATCCATGTTCTCAAGAGATGCTGCCTGACCCGCTGAGTTACTCCAGCACGTTGGGATTGTTTACACAGACAATACGAGCTGGTTATTCATGTGGAATCTTTTATTTTGTTTGTTCTGCCTGAACTGAGTTGCTTCAGGACACAGAAGTGGTTATGATTTGGAAGTGGGGTCCGTGTTTGCATACAAATATTGATCTGTTCCTTCTCCCGTTCCTCATTATCTGACTGATTGCAATAAACAAGATCTGGAAGGGTGGGGTTTTAAATTTAAGAATTCACGATATTTTCCACTATCACCCCTTGAAAATGTAGAAGTGTACATGTTTAGTTTACTTTAGTTTAGTTTAGTTTGGCTTAGTTAAGTTTAGTTTAGCTTAGCTTAGCTTAGTTTAGCTTAGTTTAGCTTAGTTTAGCTTAGTTTAGCTTAGTTTAGCTTAGTTTAGTTTAGTTGAGAGATACATTACTGAAACAGGACCTTTGGCCCACTGAGTCCACGCTGACCAGCGATCACTGGTACACTAGCTCGATCCTACTCACATGGGTCAATTTACTGAAGCCAATTAATCAGCAAACCTACACATCTTTGGAATGTGGGTGGAAATCAGAGCACCTGGAGAAAACCAACACAGTCACAGGTAGAATGTACTAACTCCATACAGATAGCACCCGTAGTCAGGATTGAACCAGGGTCTCTGGCGCTGTGAGGCAGCAACTCTACCGCTGCGCCCCTGTGCCACCTATCAAATGGTGGCAATATGATTTAGTTGGGAGGTTGAACCTTGTCTTTCAATATTGCCCTTTGAAAGAAGGTTAATGATATAATATTGTCTCAGAGTGTGGTAAGTTAACTAAGGCAAGAGAAAAAAGGAACAGAGTGCTGGAGTAACTCAGCCAGTCTGGCAGCATCTCTGGAGAACATGGATTGTCAATGTTTTGAGTCGGGACCCTTTTTCTGATTTGAAACATTGCCCATCCAGGATGTTGCTTAAGCCGCTAAGTTACTCCCACACTTTGTGTCTTTTTTTGGTGGTAAATCAGCACCTGCAGTTCCTTGTGTCTACCTTAGGCAAGAGAAGGACAACCTGCCTCATTCACTCACCTTCCTAAGGTGTGAATAGATGGATAGATGGATAGATGGATAGATGGATAGATGGATAGATGGATAGATAGATAGATAGATGGATAGATAGATAGATCTTACGGTCTGAACGAAATTATGTTTCAGCCTGCAGTCATACACAGAATCAATAATAACAAAACATACAATAAACACAAATTAAACATCCACCACAGTGAGTTCACCAAGCACATCCTCACTGTGATGGAGGCAAAGTCTTAGGGACTGTGCAATGGGACTGTCTCTGTCTCTCACTCTGTGCTCCTGTGAATGTGACCCTCTTGCTTTCTCTGTAGTGCCATAGCATAATTGAAATAGAATGCAATATTTCTCTTTGAAAAATTTGTCTTTCCCTGCCCCTTCCCCGCCCCTGCGGAGCCACGCAGCATTTCTCCTCCCACTCTGGTGCTTTTCACTCAGCCTTTTGTTATGCTTAAGACAGACGCAAAATGCTGGGGTAACTCAGCGGGAGAGGCAGCATCTCTGGCGAGAAGGAATGGGACAGAAGGATACTTGTATCCAGAGATGCTGCCTGTCCCGCTGAGTTACGCCAGCATTTTATGTCTATCTTCGGTGTAAACCACTTCCCTCCTACACACTTTTACGATACGATACCATATGATACGATATTGTATTATTTAACCCAGGAGGGAAATTAATCTGGCAACAGTCAAAAAACACAAAAACACAAAATATATGAAATTAAGGTGATGAGTGGAAAGGATTGGGGGTGTGTGTATATTTTGTTATGTTTGCTTTCTTGGTAGTCTTTGTTGAATTCACAGGGTGGGTTAACGAGGGCAGTGTAGCCATGGCTAACACCAGCAAAACTGAGGGCAATACATCACAGATTTTCCAGTGAGTCTCGGGCTACCTTCAACACCTCAGTGAAAGCGTTTAAACTGCACACGGTGCTTGGTTATGTATGCTGATAAAATATAATGTTGTTTTCCTCCATTACTGAGAAATCATCTCTTTCCCTGGAATAGCATTTTGAGGCACACTGAACTCTTAGCGTAGGTTTCGTGGATTTATGAGATCTTAATTTTTGCCTTCGTATAGGTAGATGCAGCACAGAAACTGGCCCTTCGGCCCATCGAGTCCACGCCTACCAGCGATCACCCCGTACACTAACACTATGGATAATTTACATTTGTACCAAGCCAATTAACTTACACGCCTATATGTCTTTAGAGTGCGGGAGGAAACCGAAGATCTCGGAGAAAACCCACGCAGGTCACAGGGAGAACGTACAAACTGTGTACAGACAGCGCCCGTAGCCAGGATTGAACCCGGATCTCTGTCGCTGTGAGGCAGCAACTCGATCGCTGTGCCATCGTGCCGCCCTATGCTGTATTTATGACAATGTTGTAGTTACCTAAGACAGCAAATAAGAAACTTGTTTAAAGTTTTGTCTAAATGGTGTCAACAGTTCTGAAGTGGAAGGCTAAAACATATCCTCAAATCTTTTGAGTGTTTCTTGAACTAACAGTGGCGCAGCTGGTAGAGCTGCTGCATCACAGCGACCCAGGGACCTGGGTTCAATCCTGACCTCTCGTGCTGTCGGTGTGGAGTTTGCACAGGTGTCAGAGGTTATAGGGAGAATGGGGTTAGGAGGGAGAGATAGATCAGCCATGGTTGAACGGTGGAGTAGACATGATGGGCCGAATGGCCTAATTCTACCGCTATCACTTATGCCCTTATAACTTTATGATAACACCCATAGTCAGGATTGAACCCGGATCTCTGGCGCTGCCCCTGTCCCGCTTAGGAAACCTGAACGGAAACCTCTGGAGACTTTGTGCCCCACCCAAGGTTTCCGTGCGGTTCCCGCAGGTTGCAGGTGGTTGCCGGAGGTTGCAGGTAGTGGAATCAGGTAGGGAGACTGACAAAAACCTCCGGGAACCACACGGAAACCTTGGGTGGGGCACAAAGTCTCCAGAGATTTCCGTTCAGGTTTCCTAAGTGGGACAGGGGCATGCATAGGGCACCACTCTGCCGCCCCATAGTTATAATATTAATTTCCAGTTAATTAATTGCACTTTGAAAACTGCATTATTTGTATTATGTGATTTTGCCAAAAGAGTGTCATGATAACCTTTGTTGAGTTAAAATTCTTCCAGGACTTCCCCAGTAACCAAAATGAGAAGTGTCAATTGAAAATAGAATCTGCACAGGCATAACTTCATTCCTAGGGTCATGGAGTCAAAGAGTCATAGAGTGATACACCATGGAACACAGGTCCTTCAGCCCAACTTGCCCACACCGACCAACATGTCCCATCTACACTAGTCCCATCTTTGGCCCATATCACTCTAAACCTGTCCTATCCATGTACCTGTCCAAATGTTTCTTGAGCACTGTGATGGCACTTGCCTCAACTACTTCCTCCAGCAGCTGGTTCCCTACACGCAACACCTTCTGTGTGCAAAAGTTACCCCTCCAATTCCTATTAAATCTCCCCCCCTTCCACACACCTTAAACCTATGTCCTCTGGTTCACAATTTCCCTATGGGCAAGGGACTCCGTGCGTCTATCTGAGCTATTCCTCTCCTGATTTTGTACACCTCTATAAGATCACCGCTCATCCTCCTGACTTCCAAGGAATGGAGTCCTAACCTGCTCAACCTGTCCCTATAGCTCAGGCCCTCGAGTCCTGGCAACATCTTCTCCAATGCCAGCACATCCATCCTCAGATATCACAACAAAACACAAATGGTCGTTACTTAAAAATGTACCCTAGGCATCAAAATCTTATGCATCATTTATGTGTCCACAGCAACTTTGAAGCAATGGCGAGTCAGATATTCTTCCTACTAATCAGAAATGGAGCAATGTCTGTCTAGGAAAGTAGGAATTCAATCTTCCCACTGGCCAAAATCCCGTAAAACCTTCTCAAAGAGTAGTAATTTCTTTAACGATAGATTTTATTTTTACTCTTCAGTGGAAAAATTCATTAGATATTTTAAAGGTTTCAATTTACTGGAGTCCAGTCGAGTTATGTTTAATCTTATGTGTCCAAATATGGCATCTTTGGCTATTGGCATTAAAATGGTGTTGTCTGCTTGTGGTACTGGCTCTGCTTATTCAGTTTATTGAATTCACTGGCACCAAGTATTGAGTTGGGTACTGTTTGATACATTTAGTTACAACACTCAAATAAAATATTTCCCCTCAGGACTAACTTGTTATGAATGTTTTCTCAAATTGTTCATAAGTTCATAAGTGATAGGAGCAGAGTTAGGCCATTCGGCCCATCAAATCTACTCCGCCATTCATTCATGGCTGATCTATCTCTCCCTCCGAACTCCATTCTCCTGCCTTCTCCCCATAACCCTCTGACTAAAGAAATTCCTCATCATCTCCTTCCTAAAGGAACGTCCTTTGATTCTGAGGCTGTGACCTCTGGCCCTTGGCTCTCCCATTAGTGGAAACATCCTCTCCACATCCACTTTATCCAGGACTTTCACTATTCGGTAAGTTTCAATGAGGATTGATTAGCTTAGAAAGACAGCATGGAAACAGGCCCTTCACTCACTGGTACACAAAAATGCTGGAGAAACTCAGTGGGTGCAGCAGCATCTGTGGATCGAAGGAAATAGGCAATGTTTCGGGCCGAAACCCTTCTTCAGACATGCCGATCATCGATCATCCATTCGCACTAGTTCCATGTTATCCCACTTTCTACTCCACTCACTACACACTTGGTTCACTCTGCAGAAGACTCTACCATTCAATCGCTTTGAATAGTCTTCATGAGTCAAGAGAGTTTATTGTCATGTGTTCCAAGTACGACAATGAAATTCTTGCATTCTGCAGCACAACAGAATATTGTAGGCATAAACACAGAACAGATCAGTGTGTCCATATACCATAGAATATACATATACACACACATCAATAAACAGATAAAGTGCAATAGGCTGTTATAGTTCAGAGTTTGTTTGAAGTTGTGTTTAATAGTCTGATGGCTGTGGGGAAGCAGCTGTTCCTGAACCTGGATGTTGCAGATTTCAGGCTCCTGTACCTTCTACCTAATGGCAGCGGAGAGATGAGTGTGTGGCCAGGATGGTGTGGGTCCTTGATGATGCTGGCTGCCTTTTCCTATCTATCTCCTACGACTATCTCCCTCTTTGGTGACCCTCAGACTAATCTTGATCGGACTTTGCTGGCTTTACCTTGCACTAAACGTTATTCCACTGTCATGTATCTGTACACTGTGAATGTAACCATGTATTGTCTTTCTGCTGAATGGATAGCACGCAACAAAAGCTTTTCATTGTACCTCGGTACACGTGACAATGAACTAAACCAACTAACTGCTTGTTTCGGTGAAGATTTGGGGACTGCATCTTTCTGGGGCTGACATGAGGTAAAGTTGTTGGTGGCATTTTACAACGACATATTTTCCTTCCCCCAACCTTCGTCTCTTTAATTTAATAACATGTAATCTCTCTCGGAATACACGGGCCTGTCTCAATTGCCCGCTAATGCACTTGACAGTCGAACCTTGCTGATGATCAGATAAATGGATGTAGCCCAAGGGCTTGCATGAAACATAAGTGACTACACGCTTCATCAGCAGCGCCAAACTACTTGGCTTCCACTACAAAGCCTATGTCTGCAACAGCAACAGTGCTCCCAGATCTTAGTTTTAGACATAAGAGTACAACGTTCTTTATTACAGAGTTCCTCGGCCAAATTCTCAGCAGCTCCACCAGCAACACTCAATTTAACTGCTCATTCCTCATATGAACCAGTTTTAAGTGACGATATTCCTGTATTTGTGGCAGATTTGGATTAATAATACTCAAAACTGAGTTGAAGAAGGGTCTCGACCAGAAACGTCACCTATTCCTTTTCCCGGAGATACGGCCTGGCCCGCTGAGTTACTCCAGTATTTTTGTGTCTATACTCTCAGCTGAATAAGACTCTGATTCGAGGGAGGGAAAGAGGAAATTCGGCATGTCCTAATGACTCTTGCAAACGGCTCAACAATGTTGTGTTGCATCCCAACTTGGTATGGGAACAGCTTTGTCCAAGACCACAATAAATTACACAGGGCTGTAGATGTAGCCCAGTCCATCACACATACCACCATTGACTCCATCTACCCTTCATCCCGCCTCTAAATAGCAGCCGATATAATCAAACACATGTCCCACCTTGGTTGATCAGTTGACTCCCTGTTTCCAGTGAGCAATAGGTAGAGACGCCGAAAAACCACAAGACTCAGGAACAGTGCTTCCCTTCTGTTAATGTGTAAGAAAGAACTGCAGATGCTGGTTTAAATCGAAGGCAGACAAGAAATGCTGGAGTAACTCAGTGGGTGAGGCAGCATCTCAGGAGAGAAGGAATGGGCGATGTTTCGGGTCTCAGCGACGGTTCGGGTCGCCCATTCCTTCTCTCAAGAGATGCTGCCTCACCCGCTGAGTTACTCCAGCATTTTCTGCCTTCCCTTCTGTTATCAGTCTTCTGAACGGCCCTTCCATAAGCTGGGGTAATGTCAGATTCACCTCTACCCCATTGCGGACATTGGACTTTGCAACTGGTGCACTACAATGCTGAGAACTACATTCTGCACTGTACCTTCCACATTGGTCTACCTGTTGTACTTCAGTTTGATTTGATTGCAATTATTTATAGTAAAGGTTGTAAATTGTCCCCAGTGTGTAGAATAGTGCTAGTCTACGGGGTGATTGCTGGTCGGCATGGACTCGGTCGGCCAAAAGGCATGTTTCCACGCTGCATCTCTAAACTGCATTAGAAAGGATGGGTGACGTTTCAGGTCAGAACCCCTCTTCAGACCGAGTTCTCACTCAAAATGCACGCACCCTTTTTCTCCAGTGATGCTGCCTGACCCGCGGAGTTACTCCAGCACTTTGTGTTTATCTTCGGTGTAAACAAGCATCTGCAGTTCCTTCCCACGCATTCTTTATTATCACATGTGCCGAGGTGCAGTGAAATTTATTTTTTTGTATACAGTTATCGTATACAAATTGTTACAATGCATAGCACAAACCCAGATTATCCACAAAGTGCATGGAAATAGCCCGCTGAAACCGTAAACGAGAGTCACCAGGATCCACGCTGCTTCTCCAAAGAATGAAACGGGAGCTTCCAGAGCACCCAGATGAAACCCACGCGGTGACAGGGAGAACATGCGAACTCCACACAGACAGCATCTGAGGTCAGGGTCGAACCTGGGTCTCCGGAGCCATGCGGCAACAGCTCTACCAGCTGAACCACTGTGCCGCCTGTTATTGAAAGTTAGTTTGGAAAATGGTTGCACAGTTCGCAGAGGTAGAGTTGCAGCCTTACAGCACCGGAGACCCGGGTTCGATCCTTACTGCGGGTGCTGTCTGTACGGAGTTTGTACGTTCTCCCCTTGACCTTCGTGGGTTTTCTCCGGGAGCTCCGGTTTCCTCCCACGTACAGGTTTGTAGGAAATTTGGCTTGGATAAAATTGTAAATAGTCCCTACTGTGTGTAGGATAGTGTTAGTGTGTGGGGATCTCTGGTCAGCACGGACTCAGTAAACTAAACTAAACTAAACTAAACTAAACTAAACTCTGAGGTCAGGATTGAACCCCGGTCTGGAGCTGTGCAGGGGCAATACTACCAGCTGTGCCTCTGTGTCCCCCACATTGAAAGTTTGTACAGAAAATTAGAACAGTTTTTCCTATTATAACAAATAGACATTAAATATTGGAGTAACTCAGCGGGACGGGCAGCATCTCTGGAGCGAAGGAATGGGTGATGTTTCTGGTCGAGTCTGAAGAAGGGTCTCGACCCGGAAGGTCACCCATTCCTTTTCTCCAGAGATGCTGCCTGTCCCGTTGAGTTACTCCAGCATTTTGTGTCCATCTTCAGTGTAAACCAGCATCTGCAGTTCCTTCCTACAAATTTCCCTGTTATAAGATGCACTGAAGATGTTTTTGCATCAATTTCACTTTTTGAGATACAAGATCTCTTTGCACACCTCCAGATTCAGGGACAGTTTCTTCTCAGCTGTAATCAGGCAACTGAACTATCCTACCAGAGCAGTCCTGAACCACTATCTACCTCATTGGTGACTGTCCGACTATCCTTGATTGGACTTTGCTGATTATACCTTTCACTAAAAGTTATTCCCTTATCATATATATATGTAAAGAGCTCGATTGTAATCCCGTGTAGTCTTTCTGTTAACTGGTGGCACTCAATAAAAGCTTTTCACTGTACCTCAGTACATGCGACAACAAACTGAGCTGTAACTGGATCAAATTCCCAGAGAGTTGTTTCGGGGATCTGACCACACACGCGGCTTTAACTTTCTCAGCACAGGAGTCGAAGAGTCGATTTAAAATGAGTCACTTTAACAGGACACCAGACGGTTAGTCACTTCTTCACGTTCTGCTCAACCAAACGACCAGATCTACTGGAGACTTAACTAATGAGACCAGTCACACTCGTGATGTATTAGGCTGCTTTTAGAACCTTTCGGAGTCACTGTGCTCGTGGCTTGGGGTATGCTTGGCATTCGACAGACAGAAACCTGATGATATTGCAGATGGCCTGGGATCCCTTTGAAGAGCGCCGCTTGAGAAACTATATTCCTGACAGTTGGTCGCGTGTCGGTGGGGTGTGAGCGCTGGAGACACAGAGACACCCGTGTCGCCGTCATCTGTCTGAAGAGGTGGAAGAACCTCTCTCAGCGAGAGGATGAGGAACTCTGGAGCCTGGGCTTGGGAGGTATTCATGGAGGAGCTTTACAGTATTGTGGAGGAAGGAACTGCTGATGATGCTGGCCTCCGCCAAGGATGGACACAAAGTGCCGGAGTATCTCAGCGGGTCAGGCAGCATCTCTGGGGAAAAGGGATAGGTGTCCTTTCGGGTCGAGACCTTTCTTCAGTCTGCTTTGAGTGGAGGGTTGTATGTTCGGGGCGGGGGTGAGGTTAGAGTAGGTAAGGGGGGTCCAAAAGTTGATGTCACGCTGGCAGTTAGAAATGAAGAAGTCTAAAGAGTGTAGAAGGCCATGAGGGGGAGTCCGTGAGGAGGGGGGATGGTGGGGACGGGAGAAGGGGTCGCCACTGGGTGGTGAGGACTCTTTCCCATAGAAAAAGGCGCAGAGTCAGAGACGATGGAAGAATAGCTCTAATTCATGGCGGTCTGAAGGAGGGTCTTGACCTGATACGTCACCTATCCCATTCCTCCAGAGATGCTAAGGTACACAAAAAATCTGGAGAAACTCAGCGGGTGCAGCAGCATCTATGGAGCGAAGGAAATAGGCAATGTTTCGGGACAAAACCCTTCTTCAGCCTCCAGAGATGCTGCCTGACTTGCTGAGTTACTCCAGCATTTTGTGTCAAGCTTCACGGTAAAGGCCCTGTCCCACGGTACGAGTTCATTCCAAGAGCTCTCCCGAGTTTAAAAAAAAAATCAAACTCATGGTAAGCACGGAGAATGAACGTAGCGGGTATGTCGGAGCTCGTGGACGTCTCTTAGCAGCTCGTAACGCTAACGGCAGGTACTCGGGAAGACTCGTTAATGGCAGGTAAGCACGGGAAGACACGTGAAGATTTTTCAACATGTCGAAAAAAGTCCACGAGAGCCCCGAGTACTGACGAGCGGCCATTACCGTAAATCTCCTAGTTCGAATCAGGGCAAACTCGGGAGAGCTCGTGGAATGAACTCGTGCAGTGGGACAGGACTATTAGTCTATTGTTAACTGTGAATAAAGCTCTGTGCAGGCAGCAAGACTGACGGATGAATGCACAATATCTGGACTATTTGCTTTAACTGTATTCGGCAGAAGAATGGATTAAGGTTACGAACTGTATGATTATAAATGGTGGCAGCGGTGGCGCAGCAGTAGAGTTGCTGCCTTACAGCGATAACAGCACCAGAGACACAGGTTCGATCCCGACTACGGGTGCTGCCTGTACGGAGTTTGTACGTTCTCACCATGACCGCATGGGTTTTCGCCGAGATCTTCGGTTTCCTCCCACACTCCAAAGACGTGCAGGTTTGTGGGTTAATTGGCTCGGTATGAATGTAAATTGTCCCTAGTGTGTGTAGGACAGTGTTAGTGTGCGGGGTGATTGCTAGTAGGTGTGGACTCGGTGGGCCGAAGGGCCTGTTTCCACGCTGCGTCTGTAAACTAAAGTCTTTTTTATGTTACTGTAGGCCGTTGTCACTTGCGGGCGGAGCACCAAGGCAAATTCCTTGTATGTGAATACTTGGCCAATAAACTTATTCATTCATTTTTTAATTCAAAAGAAGTCAGAAATGGTAAAGACAATGAATTAATTAACATCATTCTGGATCCAGAAGAAAAAAAAAATTCTCGAGGTGAAGATTAGAGCAAAGGGTTGCTCTTCCACCTACACACAGCTCTGCTCTGGAGAGGAGGGAGTGGGAACAGAGGGCCAGTCTGCTTATTGTGGGAAGCACCTCAATGGTGGAGTGGGCCGCTGGAAGCCCTGCAGCAACCTGAGGCTCGACCGAACCCTGGGCCGATCCAAAAGGCCGAGTGCATGGGCTGGACAGGGCCTGCAACCACACGGAGTACTGGAGCACCTACCAACAACTGCAAGTTCAGTTCAGTTCAGTTCAGGTTAGTTTATTGTCACGTGTATCAGGGTACATTGAAAAGCTTTTGTTGCATGCTAACCAGTCAGCGGAAAGACAATACATAATTACAATCGAGCTATTCACAGTGTACGGATGCAGTATAAGGGAATAAGGTCATGTGATAAGAGTACATTTAGGCCATTCGGCCCATTAAATTTACTCCACCATTCAATCAAGGCTGATCTATCTCTCCCTCCTAACCCCATTCTCCTGCCTTCTCCCCATAACCTCTGACACCTGTACTAATCAAGAAATGACTTCTAGTGCAAGATAAAGGAGTTGAAATTGGCACCAAATCTGGCAACTCTGTATACTGTCTGAATGTACTATTGGTATACACTGGTACTGTATCTGGGGTTTGAGATTGATATAATGTAATTGCCACACAACCAAGGTCGGTGGAATTTTGGGTTGCCAGCAGCGGTACAGTAATAAAGAACACACAACCACAATAAAAATTTTACACAAACATCCACCACAGCATTCATCACTGCGGTGGAAGGCACAGAACTTGGCCAGTCCTCCTCCATTTTCCCCCGTGGTCGGGACCTCCACCCTCCGCAGCCGTTGCTGCGGGCGTCCAGATGGTAAGGGACAAAGTCAAAGTCAAGGTGAGTCCAGGATCGGCTCTTCCCAACCAGAGACCGCGGCTTCAGGCTGGTGTAGGCCGCAGGCCGGCGGTCAAAGTTTTAAAGTACGTGCCGTGCCGCAGCCGGAAGCACCGCAGTCTGCAGGGCCGGCGGTCGAAGCTCCCCTCCAGGGGAGATGGTAACTCCATAGAAGACGGCCGCGGGCCGGCGGTGGAAGCTTCTTCTTCCCCCCCGGGTCCTCCACGAGGGATCCCGGGCTGTAGACGCCACACCAGCTGGAGTTCTGCAGACCGCTGCTTCAGGCTGCCGGCTGCCCCGGGCCAGCGTAACGGAGCACTCCCCTCCGGCGAGCCCCAGCGAGGTCTCACCCGCTCCGCGCCGAGAGTCCACGCAGCGCCCGCCGCTGAAGCTCCGGGCACGTCTCCGGGAAAGGCCGCGCCGATCCTCGATGTTGGGCCACGGGGGAGGGAACCTGAAAAAAAGTTGCCTCTCCATGGAGGAGGCGGCCGAAACGGTTTCCCCCTTACCCACCCCCCCCCCCCCCCACACATAACACACAAAGAAACATTAAAAACAGACTTTTAAACATACTAAAAAAATTAAAAAAGTTGGAAAAAAACCGGACACGCTGTCGACAGGCCGCCTGCCGCCAGTGCAGCGCCCCCTACACACGGGGTACTTACGTAAGATTGAAATAAGTGCAATAGGAAGGAACTGCAGATGCTGGTTCATACCGAAGATAGATACAAAATCTATCTCTGTCTATCTGCAGCATCACTGTTGAAAAGGTCAGTCTGATGAAAGGTCTCGACCCGAAATGTCACCTATTCCTTTTCTCCAGAGATGTTGCCTGACCCACTGAGTTACTCCAGCATTGTGTATCGAAGTGCTTATGCATAGGCATACCTGTACTGGACTGTGTACACAAATAAATGTCACTGTACCTTGGAATGCAGCTTGATGTGAGGGAAATAAGTAGTAAAAACTGTAACTAGTAACAAATACTCAAGGGATCTAGTAGCATCTCCGGCTGATGAAAGGTCATTGACATTGTTTATTCCCAGGGGTTTCCGAGTTGCAGAGTATTTTCACAATTCAGCATTAGCTTAGTTTAGAGATGCAGCGCGGTAACAAGCCATCCAGCCCACCGAGTCCGCGCCGACCAGCGATCCCTGCACATTAATACTATCCTACACACACCAGGGCCAATTTTACACACACACCAAGCCAATTAACCTACATACCTGTACGTCTTTGGAGAGTGGGAGGAAACCAAAGATCTCAGCGAAAACCCACGGGGTCACAGGGAGAACGTACAAACTCCGTACAAACAGCACCCGTAGTCGGGATCGAACCCGGGTCTCCTGCGCTACACAGACCATAAATAACCAACCTGCCTTGAGCCTGCTGTTGTGCATATTCCATTCAGCTTTGCTATCTGTCAGCCCCAATTGGTTTGTGTTCACCCACATTAGCCTCCGTACCTATAAGTCATAAGATCATAAGTGATAGTAGAATTAGGCCATTTGGCCCATCAAGTCTACTCCACCATTCAATCATGGCTGATTTATCTTTCCCTCCTAACCCCATTCTCCTGCCTTCTCTCCATAACCTCTGACACCCGTATTAATCTGTCTGCCTTAAAAACATCCACCGACTTAAAAACATCCATCCTCTGTATCTCATAAGCTTTCTGAACCACACTACCTTCGCCAGATGCAGTAGTGCAGACCTCACCTGCAACTTAATGGCCTTCCTCAAATATCCTCAGGGAACAATTGCAATTTGAGGATTTTAATGCATTCTAACAGATGCGTAAATAAGATGCCATTAACAATGACCATAAAAAGCAGCAGAGTGTCATAAAACCTAACAGATAATGACCTTGCCCAATGGGGCTTATTTGTAATTCCAATTCCACAAATGGTGCAGTTAGCTACTCAACTGAATTCTGAGGCAGTGCAGCAAGCCATTCGATTATCTTTGCTCTTGTCGGTAATGTCCAGATCTTAAGTATGACTTCCTTAAAATGTAGTAAAAGAGGGATTAGCCTGCAAAGGAGTGAACGAAACACAAGATTGAAGATTAAAACCACAAGATTAAAGGCACAAAAAGCCGGAGTCACTCAGCGGGACAGGCAGCATCTCTGGAGAGAAGGAATGGGTGACGTTTTGGGTCCAGACCCTTCTTCAGACCTCGACCTGAAACGTCACCCATTGCTTCTCTCCAGAGATGCTGCCTGTTCCCGCTGAATTACTCCATCATTTTGTGTCTATCTTCGGTTGAAACCAGCATCTGCAGTTCCTTCCTACACATTAAAACCACAATTACTGCCTACAGATTTCTTTAGTCAGAGGGTGGTGAATCTGTGGAATTCATTGCCAATGACGGCTGTGGAGACATTGGGCATTTTTAAGGTGGAGATTGACCGATACTTGATTAGTACGGTTGTCGGGGAGAAGGCAGGAGAATGGGGTTGAGAGGGAAAGATAGATAAGCCGTGATTGAATGGCAGAGTAAACTCGAAGGGGCCGAATGGCCTAATCCTGCTCCTATGACACGAACTTATGAACTTATGAACTTATGAAGAAAATGTTTCAGCTGTTGTAGCTAAGTATGTGTTCAGTATGGAATTAGTAAACTAACTGTTAAAAGATATATTTTTTACTCCTGTGCTCTATAGCATTGAAAATAGGCCAACTCCCATGCACGATAGCACAGCGGTGGAGCTGCTGCCTTACGGTGCCAGAGATCCTGGTTCGATCCTGACAGCGGGTGCTGTCTGTATGGAGCTTGCATGTTCTCCCCGTGACCTGCGTGGGTTTTCTCCGAGATCTTCGGTTTCTTCCTGTACTCCAAAGACTTCTGTACTTCCTGTACTCCACGTTTGTAGGTTAATTGGCTTGCTGTATATTACATTGTCCATAGTGATTGTAGGATGGTGCTAATGTGCGGGGATCGCTGGTCGGCGCGGACTCGGTGGGCTGAAGGGCCTGTTTCCGTGCTGTGTCTCTGTGTCTCTGTATTCTGTAACCTGCAGATGTGATTCCTGAGTTTAAATTGGAGTTTGTCAACTCGAGGCATCAGCTGCCAAAGAAATTAATCTTCAAATTGGCATGTTCAGGAGGTCATCTCTGACACCACTGAAAAATGGAGCAAATTGGCCTGTTGGGATGTAGAGTTAGCAGTGCAGGAGCATTATCTGACATAGTCTGACAAAATCAGTAGATTGGTCGTCAGGGAGTCAAATTGGATTGAATTAGCTGTTGAGAAGACAATCTGTGCAAAAGTGAAATGCATACAATTTAATTCAGAAGGACTAAAGGAAAGGTCTCCAATCAAAAATAACAATCTTGGCCCTGTCATCAAGACCGGCATGTATTCAAAAGTTAGCCTTGCATGTCCCGATGAATTAAGGGAAATATGTTCCTGATGGAGTTAATTTCAAAGCTCATCTCTTTCTAAGGGAGGGCAGGCTCGAACTTTTAACATCTGGTACTAAAAAAAAGCTGCTTTGAAATGAGGTTTTTTTAAAAATAAAATGGCTAATAATAACCATTTTATCAGTGGATAAAAGCAGATGTGATTTTCTGCTTTGGGCAAGTTTTCTGTTTCAGGTTACTGAGTAACAGAGCAATATTTGTTTGCAACTATAGTTATTGCTCCAGAAAATTCAATGCAAAGATTTTGCCGCTAAATGGAGTTTGACTACATTTTGTAATTGCAAATTGCACAAATCATATGCTTTACATAATTATATAATTGCTAAATAAGTTAGGTAGTTGCATGCTGCTGCTTTGACTGTATAGTTCTGTTTGTCAACCCTTGCAATTCCCACCCCACTTCTCCTTACCTCTATCTACCCAATCTTAGTATTTTACTGAAGAAATGAAATTACATTTTGCAATTCCCTTCAAAATGAACCATCCCCCCGGTATAAGGGATTCATCGCTCTGGCAAACGGTTGCCATTTGCTACAGTTTTGTTTATTGTCACGTGTACCGAGGTACAGTGAAAAGCTGTTGTTGCGTGCTATCCAGTCAGCGGAAAGACAATGCATGCTTACAATCGAGCCATTTGCAGTGAAAGGACATATGCAAAAAGACAATTAAAATCGAATTTGAAGGCACAATATAAAGTTAACTTTACTTTAGATGTAATCGATACAGCGTGGACCAGCGATCATCCCGTACACTAGCACCATCCTACACGCTAGGAACAATTTACTATTTACAGAAGGCAATTTAACGACAAACCTGTACTTCTTTCGAGTGTGGGAGGAAACCAGAGCACCAGGAGTAAACCCACGTGGTCACGGGGAGAACGGATAAACTCCACACCGACAGCACCCGTGGTCAGGATCGAACCCGGTTCTCCGGCGCTGTGAGGCAGCAGCTCTACCGCTGCGCCACCGTGCTTGCGACGTAAAGATCTACATTTTCAAAGTAGAAAAATTACAGGCGTGAAAAGAAACAGTTAGGATTTATTTTTCTCTGAGTTCTCAGTGAAACGTCATTGAGCAATGAAACCTTCAGTGCTGAGGTTTGATGTTGAGTGATTAGGTATTATATATGAGATGAATTTTCTGCGGAAGTCCTGTTATCCATTCTTATGTGCAGGAAGGAACTGCAGATGCTGGTTTAAACCAAAGATAGACACAAAAAGCTGGAGTAAGTATGCCGTGGGATATACCCAGTGCATTATTATTTAGGTTGGCAAATGGGATGTAAAAACTGTGAAATTGGTGCTAAATGATGGTCAAACAAAAATAACACGGGCCTTGGTTTTTGCAGTTTTCATTTTGGAAACGGTAGCATGGGGGACAGCTAATACAGTGATGAATAATGACATGATTGTTTGTCAGTCAGAGACAGTGAACAGGTGTTTAGGTGGTGAAGCAATAGGGCCAGAACTAGAGGACTTCACAGCAAAGAGATCTCCGGTTACAGCTGTAAGATTCCTATTATTCCGCAAAGATAGAGTATCTGACAGATTGGGCTACTTTGACCTGAAAGGGAAGCCGTCGCAACTTTAGTAAGGCAGGTGGTAATTTTAGATTGCATTAGCAGTGGACTCTCACAAAGGGAACAAGCTGCCTGATAGGGGATCTGAGGATACCCTCTTTAGAAGCACGGACAAATTTCTTGTTGAAAATATTAAGGCCATATGATGGCAGTGACAAAAGGAAGGAGGCTCGTGGGCCTGATAAAAAAAAAGGGAATTTTATTTGATTATATTCGTCAGTCCTGCATCAGTCTGAAGAAGGGTTTCGGCCCGAAACGTTGCCTATTTCCTTCGCTCCATAGATGCTGCCACACCCACTGAGTTTCTCCAGCACTTTTGTCTACTGAAAGACACCATCATATTGATTGCTACATACATGTTGCCATTGAGGACAACAGAGGCTGAGAGCTATGGAACTTAATTATGTTATTTAGATTAAATTGAACAAGAAGGGTCTCGAGCCGAAACGTCACCCATTGCTTCTCTCCAGAGATGCTGCCCGTCCCGCTGAGTTACTCCAGCTTTTTGTGCCTATCTTCGTTTTGAACCAGCATCTGCAGTTCCTTCCTACACAATTGATTGTAATCCCAGGAGCATGTAAGGAATCTACCGTATTATTACAGAGTAAATTGACTGATGCGTGTCATATAAGTAACAATTCAGTGACAACACCATGAAACCAGGTCTGGATTTTAAGCGCAGTTAATTGTCAATTTGCAAATGTTCTGAAGAAGCTATTCCGTGAAAATACTGAGAGAGTTTTGAATTCTAGTTTAGTTTAGAGATACAGTGAGTCCGTGTCGACCAACGGTCACTCCGTACACTAGTTCTATCCTACATACTGGGGACAATTTACAGATATTACTTAACCTTGCAATCCTGCACGTCTTTGGTAGGTAGAAGGGAACGGTGCACCTGAAGAAAACCCACATGGTCACGGGGAGAACGTGCCAACTCCATATTGACAGCACCCATAGCCATGCTGACCATCTAAGCTGGTTCCATTTGCCCATGTTTGTCCACTTCCCCCTCCAAGCCTTTCCTACCCATTCACCTTCTTCTTCTCTCGTGTGGCATGCACAGCTTAACGTTGTCGGACAACTTGTTCTATTTGATCTTCTGCTTGTGCACGTCTAGTCGATTGCATTAGTCGAAACAGGGCGGACCACGTGAAGGTTGCAATCTTCCACCCCATCCATTCACCTGACCGAGTGTCTTTGAAATGCTGTTATAGTACCTGCCTGAACTCGTCTGAAGAAGGGTCTCGACCCAAAATGTCACCCAATTCTTCTCTCCAGAGAGGCTGCCTGTCCCGCTGAGCCACTTTAGCATTTTGTGTCCACCTCCTCTGGCAGCTGTTTCAAGATACCCATAAGGGGGCCCCCGTAAATAACACCAACAAATAATCATATGCCTGTGGACCTGGTATTACAGCAAATATATTGGGTCTGCTGATCCAATTCGGAGAACTTTTGGTGCTTTGAAATGTTAATGGTATGATGATTAATATCCTGTTATGTTCCAGTGGTAAATTCAATCAAAATTATGTAGTACAGAAAAGTACCATTCGACTAACTAAATATACTGTGCATAGACTTAGCGAGCTGGAGTAACTCAGTGGGACTAGCAGCATCTCTGGAGAGAAGGAATGGGTGATATTTCGGGTCAGGATCCTTCTTCAGGGAAAAGGGAAACGAGAGAGATAGACAGATATAGAATAACGAAAGGAAGATATGCAAAAACGTAACGATGATGCCTTTGGTAGTTATGCATTAGAGTTAAAGGTACTTGTTTTGGTTACCAGAAGCTACATATTCACTTGTTAAACATCAATGAAAAATGTGGCTGAAAATCTGGAGCAATGCTACTTAGCACAACAAGGCATTCGGTACATTGGTCTTCACCAGCCAGGGAAATGAATGCAGAAGTTGCGATGTCATGTTACAGTTGCATGAGACGTGATGAGATGTGGTGAGGTCCACTTGGAGCGCTGTGTTTAGTTTTCACCTCACTTCTATAAGAACAATGTCATTAAGTTGGAAAGACCGCAGAGATGTTTTACGAGGATGTTATATATATTCACAAAATATTTTCGAAGATTTACGAGAATATAGGATATATACATATATATAATTATATATATGTATATATCCTATATTCTCGTAAATCTTCGAAAATAATTATATACAATAAGTATATATATATATAATTATTACAATATATATACATATATATTATGGTAATTTTATATATGTACATATATAAAATTACCATAATATATATGTATATATATATATAATTATATATATATATATACTTATTGTATATAATTACTATACATAAATACACGTGACATTATATGTATATAATATATACTTATTGTATATTAAGGATTACTGGTCTTAATGACTACAGGCCTGTCGCACTGACCTCTGTGGTCATGAAGACCCTTGAAAGGCTTGTGCTGGCCAAGCTGAAAAATATCACAAGCCCCCTGCTGGACCCTCTGCAGTTTGCATATCGGGCCAATAGATCTGTGGATGATGCAGTCAACCTGGGCCTGCACTTCATCCTCCAGCACCTAAACCACCAGGGGACCTATGCGAGGATTTTGTTTGTTGATTTTAGCTCTGCATTCAACACCATTGTGCCAGAGCTACTACACTCCAAACTTTCTGAGTTGACTGTGTCTGAACCCCTCTGTCGGTGGATCACCAGCTTCCTGACAGACAGGAAGCAGCATGTGAGGCTGGGAAAGCACATCTCGGACCCGCAAACCTTCAGCATAGGAGCACCGCAAGCCGGCGTACTCTCCCCTCTCCTCTACTCTCTCTACATCAATGACAGCACCTCCACTGACTCCCCTGTCAAGCTTCTCAAGTTTGCGGATGACACAACCCTGATTGGACTGATCCAGGGTGGGGAAGAAACTGCCTACAGACAGGAAGTGACACAGCTGGCGGCCTGGTGCAGGGTCTCGGCCCGAAACGTCACCTGTTCCTTCTCTCCAGAGATTCTACCTGTCCCGCTGTGTCTATCTTTGGTGGAGAACCAGCATCTGTAGTTCCTTCCACCACTTGTAGATAGGCACGTGGACATACAGAGGATGAAGGGACATGGATCACATGCAGGCAGATGAGGTCAGTTTAACTTGGTGGTATGTTCGCCTCCTACATGGTGGGCCGAAGGGCCTGTTCCTGTGCTGTTCTGCTCTGTGTGCTATGTTCTACGATGCCACGGAAGGTGAGAATAGACTGTTTAATAGATTGCTTCATCTCGTTTGAATGCACGGGTAAGTGTTGGGAGAAGAGAGGATGGAGTAGAGTTGATTAAAGAACGCCTAGGATTCTATTCCCTGGAATGCAAAGGGAGATGGCGAGTTGCAAATAACAAAATAAACGATGGGCCTCAGTGGGAATGAGAGCCTGGAGAGCACGCAAAACAAAATGTTTCACTGTATCTCCGTACATGTCACAGTAAAAATAAACCATAAACCAATTAGCTGCTGTCCATATGGAAATAGAGAGAGCGTTTATGATCTGAAATTGTTGAACTGCATGTTAATTATTGTCGACAGTAATGTGCTTGGATATATGAAAGGTATTGAGCTGAATCATTCTAGTTGTGGGCGATGGGTCTGAGCCTGTAAGTGTTTAGTCACTCAAAGAGGCCTAAATTTACTTTAGTTGAGAGATACGGTGTGAAAAAAGGCCCTTTGGCCCACTGAGTCCGTACCAACCAGCGATCCATTAAAGGGCCAGTCCGACTTGCCGATTTTTTTCGGCGACTGCCGGTGTCCTATCTGTGTCGCCAAAAGATTTTGAGCATTTCAAAATCCAGCGGCGACACTTGAAGAAACAACGCGCGTCGTACGCCATCGTGCCGTGTCACGCCGCGAATCTTTCGGTGACCTGATACGTCAGGCAATGATGCCGGCAGTCGCTGAAAAAATCGCCAAAGTGGGACCGGCCCTTTACACTATTCTGCACACACTAGTTTACAATTATACCAAGCCCATTAACCTACAAACCTGTACGTCTTTGGAGTGTGGGAGGAAACCGGAGATCTCGGTGAAAGCCCACGCAGGTCACGGGCAGAACATACACGGCAGAACGTACACGGGCGGACCCGGTGGGCCGAAGGGCCTGTTTCCGCACAGCATCTCTAAACTAAACTGAAATTAAAAGAATCAGTAAAACTGTGGAATTGAGTGTTAACTTTAGAATAGTCAGGCTGAGGACCCACAAACCTATCTTCATCGACGAGACAGTGATGGGGAGAATCTACTACTTCACGTTCCTGGGTGTGCATATCTCTGAAGATTGAATTGAATTAAATGGAATAGTTTATTGTCACATGTGACAAGGGACAGTGAAATTCTTTGCTTGCACCCAATGTATACAAATAGTAGGTAGACAAAAGTGCTGGAGAAACTCAGCGGGTGCAGCAGCATCTATGGAGCGAAGGAAATAGGCAACGTTTCATCCCGAAACGTTGCCTATTTCTTTTTTGTTGTTTTTTTTTTTGTTTATTTTATTAGAAGTTAATACAGTACAAAACAGTACAGTGGAACCTAATTTTAGGTGCCAACTATGTCACACCGTAATCCATTCTATGTACAACCTCTAGTTTTATGTTATGAAAAGGAAGTAAGCAAGACAAGAAAAACCGTGAGGTTCCCAGAGGTTCCCGGAGGTTTTTGTCAGTCCCACTACCTGCTTCCACTACCTGCATCCTCCGGCAACCACCTGCAACCTCCGGGAACTGCACGGAAACCTTGGGTGGGGCGCAAAGTCTCCAGAGGTTTCCGGTTTCAGGTTTCCTAAGTGGGACAGGGGCATTGCAAAGTAGCCCCGTGCCAGGTCCCCCTTTGTTCTCCACCTCCTCACAGCGTTCCCCCATTGACGGATCATCCTCCTTCCATCCTTCCCCCAGCGGCGACGTCCTCACTTCCACGTGGTCCGTCCTCGTCCCTCAGTCGGCGCCATCATCGACCGCCGCGCCGACCTCTCCACTATCGCCGCCTGGTCCGCTCCATACGCATCCGTGGCGCCGACCCGGGCCACGGCCGTGGGCTCCGCAGACCCAGTCGGCTCCACGCACCGTCGGCTCGCGAGGCTCCAGCTCCGACCGGCTGCCCTGGAACCCAGTACATTGATGCAATCGTAAAGAAAGCCCATCAACCCACCTACTTCCTTAGAAGATTGAGGAAATCGGGCCATGTCAACTAACTTCGACAGGCAGAGAGTTCAAGTTCAAGTTCAAGTTCAAGTGAGTTTATTGTCATGTGTTCCTGTATAGGAAAATGAAATTCTTGCTTTGCTTCAACACATAGAACATAGTAGACATTTACTACAAAACAGATCAGTGTGTCCATATACCATGATATAAATATATACGCACATGGATAAATAAACTGATAAAGTGCAAATAACAGAAAATGGGTTATTAATAATCAGAGTTTTGTCTGAGCCAGGGATTAATAGCCTGATGGCTGTGGGGAAGTAGCTATTCCTGAACCTGGTTGTTGCAGTCTTCAGGCTCCTGTACCTTCTACCTGAAGGTAGCAGGCAGAGAGCATACTGAATGGTTGCAATTACAGCCTGGGCCGGCTACGAACGCTCAGGAATGATGACGATTGTAAAATTTTCTGGTCTATATCACGGGCACTGTCCTCCCCACCATCGAAGGGATCTATCTGAGGTGTTGTCTTAAATAGAGCCATACCACCTTGGCCATGCTTTCATTTCACCCCTGCCATCGGGAGGATGGTACAGAAGTCTGAAAAGTGTAATGTCTAGGTTCAGGAGCAACTCCCTTCCGACAAGCATCAGGCTATTGAACACGATGAACTCCAAACTACAAACAGCTTTGGCTGCACTAGAGACTTCGAGCTTTGATTTAGTTTTTGCACTGGATAGGTATTTTTTATTTATTGATCTTTTTAAAATGAGTTTATTACATCATCAAGAGAGAGCTAGATGGGGCTCTTAAAAATAGCGGAGTCCGGGGATATGGGGAGAAGGCAGGAACGGGGTACTGATTGTGGATGATCAGCCATGATCACATCAAATTGCGGTGCTGGCTCAAAGGGCCGAATGGCCTACTCCTGCACCTATTGTCTATTGTCTATTGTCAATCTTTTGAGGGATATATCGGGTAGATGCGCAGAATCTCTCGCCCAGACTAGGGGAATCGAGGACCAGAGGACATAGGTTCAAGGTGAAGGGGAAAAGATTTAATAGGAATCTGAGGGGTAACTTTTTCACACAAAGGGTGGTGGGTGTGTATGGAACGAGCTGCCAGGTGAGGTAGTTGAGGCTGGGACCATCCTACCGTTTAAGAAACTGTTCGACAGGTACATGGATAGGACAGGTTTGGAGGGATATGGACCAAACGCAGGCAGGTGGGACTAGTGTAGCTGGGACATGTTGGCCGGTGTGGGCAAGTTGGTCCGAGGAGCCTGTTTCCACACTGTATCACTGGATGACTAGATGACTCTGTGAGTACTGTGTTTTACCAACCTGCTGTGCTGCTGCAAGTCAGGATTTCATTGTTCCATTTCTGTACATATGACAATAAAACACTCCTAACGCATGGGTTCACTTTTATCTCATCTGCCAAAACTATATCATGCCTCCTTATTTGTAAGTGTTTCCGTTGGTATTATTTTCTTATTCTGTAATGATTTACATGAGATTTGATCATTTTCATATGTATCAATGTTTGGGATGTTTAAGAATCGTTGAAATGATTTGCAGGTTTCATACTTGGGGAGCTGGCAAACTTTTGTCCCTTAGCTTTGCCTTTGGGCAAAAGTAATCAGGAGCATTGTGGAGGGTTGGAGTTTGGGAACTATGCTGATCCATCTAGTTTAGCGACACAGCACGGAAACAGGCCCTTCGTCCCACCTGGTCCGCGCCGACCAGCGATCCCCGCACATTAACACTATCCTACACCCACTAGGGACAATTGTTCCATTTACCAAGCCCATGAACCTACAAACCTGTACGTCTTTGGAGTGTGGGAGGAAACCGAAGATCTCGGAGAAAACCCCCGCTGATCACAGGGAGAACGTACAAACTCCTTACAGACAGCGCCCGTAGTCAGGATCGAACTCGGGTCTCCGGCGCTGCATTCGCTGCTAGGCAGCAACTCTACCGCTGCGCCACCGTGACTTTGTGGGGGAGTAGAACCATACTTTTGCATCGGGTAGACACAAAATGCAAGGTCAGTCTGGGAATGGGAGCGGCAGTGTTTAGCAACCTGGAGATCAGGCAGGTTTAGGCGGACTGAGCGGAGGTGTTCAGCGGAACGATCGCCGAGCCTGCGCTTGGTCGCACCGACATATCCTAGACATACCCTATGTCTCGCCTAGCTAACAGTGATCTATTCTACATTTTACTTAATCTCCACCCCTTCTGATGTCCCATTTTCACACCTTACACATCCTTATCTCTGTATCTCCCCCTCCCCTGACTCTCAGTCTGAAGAAGGGTCTCGACCCGAAACGTCACCCATTCGTTCTCTCCCGAGATGCTGCCCGTCCCGCTGAGTTACTCCAGCATTTTGTGTCTGCCTTTGGTTTAAACCAGCACCTGCAGTTCCTTCCTACACATCTTCTACAGCAACCAAGTATCAACCCATTAACTAGACAATAGACAATAGGCCATTCAGCCCTTCAAGAATTCACCACCATTCAATGTGATCATGGCTGATCATCCACAATCAGTAACCCGTGTCTGCCTTCTCCCCCTATCCCCTGACTCCGCTATCTTCAAGAGCCCTATCTAGCTCTCTCTTGAAAGTATCCAGAGAACCTGCCTCCACCGCCCTCTGAGGCAGAGAATTCCACAGACTCACAACTCTCTGATATTTCCTTATCTCCGTTCTAAATGGCTTGCCCCTTATTCTGTGGCTCCTGGTTCTGGACTCCCCCAACATCGGGAACATGTTTCCTGCCTCTAGCGTATCCAAACCCTTAATAATCTTATATGTTTCAATAAGATGCCCTCTCATCCTTCTAAATTCCAGAGTGTACAAGCCCAGCCGCTCCATTGTCTCGGCATATGACAGTCCTATACTCAACTCCTCTTTATATGACTTCTCTAACGTCAGATAGCCCTTGCTTTCTCTCTCCATCCCCTTCCCCTTCCCAGTTCTCCCACTAGTCTCACTGTCTCTGACTACATAGAAACATAGAAACATAGAAATCAGGAGTAGGCCATTCGGCCCTTCGAGCCTGCACCGCCATTCAATATGATCATGGCTGATCATCCAACTCAGTATCCCGTACCTGCCTTCTCTCCATACCCCTGATCCCCTTAGCCACAAGGGCCACATCTAACTCCCTCTTAAATATAGCCAATGAACTGGCCTCAACTACCCTCTGTGGCAGAGAGTTCCAGAGATTCACCACTCTCTGCGTGAAAAAAGTTCTTCTCATCTCGGTTTTAAAGGATTTCCCCTTTATCCTTACGTTGTGACCCCTTGTCCTGGACTTCCCTAACATCGGGAACAATCTTCCTGCATCTAGCCTGTCCAACCCCTTAAGAATTTTGTAAGTTTCTATAAGATCCCCTCTCAATCTTCTAAATTCTAGAGAGTATAAACCAAGTCTATCCAGTCTTTCTTCATAAGACAGTCCTGACATCCCAGGAATCAGTCTGGTGAACCGTCTCTGCACTCCATTACATTCTATCTCTGTCCCGCCCCCTCCCCTATAGGTGACGTTTCGGGTCAAGAACCCTTCTTCAGAAGTGGGAGAGAGGGTCTGAAGAAGGATCTTGACCCGAAACGTCACCTGTTCCTTTTCTACAGAGACACTGCCTGACCCCGCTGAGTTACTCCAGCATTTTGTGCCTATCTTTGGTGCAAACCAGCATCTGCAGTTCCTCCCTACATAGAATCCACCACCTTGTCTGAAGAAGGATCTCGAACCCAAACCGTCACCTGTCCATGTTCTCCTGAGATGCTGCCCGACCCGCTGAGTTACTCTAACACTTTGTGTACCTTGCATCTATAGACTCTCCTGCATGGGTTTAAGGTGAGGGTGGAGGGGGGGAAAGAGGATGGTGGGTGAATGGTGTGAGCTGCCAGAGGAGGTAGTTGAGGCAGGTGGTATCGCAACGTTTAAGAAACATCAGGACAGGTACTTGGATAGGACAGAGTTAAAGGGGTATGGACCAAACGCAGGCAGGTGGGACTAGTGCAGCTGGGACATGTTGGTCGGTATGGGCAATTTGGGCCGAAAGGCTTGATTCCATGCTGTATCACTCTTTGACTCTATATAACAGCATTCGGGCTCTCAAAATTAAAATTCCCACCGTGGCAGTAGAAACATTTGCAAAGCTGTTCATACCTTCCCTGAACTTGTTTTGTGGACGCATGCCAAATCATTTCAGTCCTCTAGTTATAGCCTTGGGCCTAGATTTGCTGTCAACCTTTACTCCAGAGAGGCAGCAAGTTGGCAGTTTTCTGATCCTGCCGCAGAGTTCGTTTGGGTTTCCTCAGGGAATAAATAATCATTCTTGCATTGACAAAGGAACATAAGGCAGTTTAGAAGCAAACAGATGTTGACTGAAACATCCAGCGACAGGAAATCAAGCCCCAGGGACAGGGATTAAACAGTGTTTAAAATACGTTGATCCAAAACTGGGAAAACCCAGCAGTTTGCTATCATCAATAAGAGACTCATTGCCTTTACCTTGGCTTTACCTTGCACTAAACGTCATCCCCTTATCATGTCTCTATACGCTGTGCATGGCTCGATTGTAATCATGTATTGTCTTTCCGCTGACTAGTTTGCACGCAGCAAGGCTTTTCACTGTACCTCGGTACACGTAACAATAAACTAAACTAAAACTGAGGAGTTTTCTTACTGCATCATAAGTTTGTTTGCCCTGTTTTATAAAACCTAGTCATGTAGAGTTATATGGCATGGAAGCAGGCCCTTCAGCCCTACTTGGTTCATGCTGTCCAAGATGTCCCATTTAATCTAATCCCATTTGCCTGAGCTTGGTCCACATCCCTCTAAACCTTTCCTATCCATGTTTCCAAATAACTCTGTAATGTTGTTATCAACTACTTCCTCTGGCAGTCTGAAGAAGGGTCCCTACCCGAAACGTCACCCATTCCTTCTCTCCAGAGATGCTGCCTGTCCCTCTGAGTCACATTTTGTGTCTACTTCCTCTGGCAGCTCATTCCACATACCCACCACCCTCTGTGGAAAATCTGCCACACAGGGTTTAGTTGAGTTTAGTTTAGAGATACAGCGAGGAAACAGGCCCTTCAGCCCACCAAATCCGCCCCGACCAGCGATCCCCATATACTACTATCCAACACACATTAAGGACAATTTTACATTTGCACCAAGCCAATTAATCTACAAACCTGCATGTTTTTGGAGTGTGGGAGGAAACCGAAGCTCCCAGAGAAAACCCACGCAGGTCATGGAGAAAGAACGTACAAACCCCGTACAGGCATGCCCCATAGTCAGAATGGGATGTCATGACTGTCTTATGAAGAAAGACTGGATAGACTTGGTTTATACTCTTTAGAATTTAGAAGATTGAGAGGGGATCTTATAGAAACTTACAAAATTCTTAAGGGGTTGGACAGGCTAGATGCAGGAAGATTGTTCCCGATGTTAGGGAAGTCCAGGACAAGGGGTCACAGCTTAAGGATAAAGGGGAAATCCTTTAAAACCGAGATGAGAAGAACTTTTTTTCACACAGAGAGTGGTGAATCTCTGGAACTCTCGCCAGAGGGTAGTTGAGGCCAGTTCATTGCTATATTTAAGAGGGAGTTAGATGTGGCCCTTGTGGCTAAGGGGATCAGGGGGTATGGAGAGAAGGCAGGTACAGGATACTGAGTTGGATGATCAGCCATGATCATATTGAATGGCGGTGCAGGCTCGAAGGGCCGAATGGCCTACTCCTGCACCTAATTTCTATGTTTCTATGTTTCTATAGTCAGGATCGAACCCGGGTCTCTGGCGCTGTAAAGGGCCTGTCCAACTTTCACAACCTAATTCACGACCTCTGCCGAGTTTGCCCTTGACTTATACTCACAGCATGGTCGTCACGAGGTCGTAGGAGGTCATAGGAGGTTGTAGGTAGGTCGTAACAGGCCGTGATGCTAGTCGTAGGTACTCGTGGCATCAACTAGGTCGGGGCGTTTTTCTAACCTGATGAAAAATGTCCACAAGTAAAAAATGTTGTGAATTAGTTCGTGAATGTGTGACGGGCCCTTTAGGCAGCAACACTACCGCTGCACCACCGTGCCGCTCCCAATTTTTTATTAAATCTTTCCCCTCTCACCTTAAACCTCTGCCTATTAGATCTTCATTCCTCAACATTAGGTGAAAGACTGTGTGTGTTGATGATCTATTCCCCTCCGGATTGTATACACCTCTGTAAAATCAATCTTCAGCCTCCTGTGCTCCAAGGAACAAAATCGTAGCCTGTCCAAACACTCTCTATAGCTCAGAACCTCAAGTCCAGGCAACATCCTTGCTAATCTTCTCTGCACTTTTTTTTTACCAGCTTCATGGCATCTTCCCTCCAGCAGGATGGCCAAAACTGAACACGACACTTCAAGTGCCGCCTCACCAGCGTCTTGAACATCCTGAAGTCGCGGTCTCTGGTAGGAAAGTGCCGATTTGGGCGCACCAAGAGTGTGTTCGACCTTGCCGTTGTCGGAGTTTAGATCATCCCGATGAGAGGGCCTGTACGTCCGGCCGCATAGCGGCCACTACGGAGGGTTTCTGTCCCCGACCACGGATGAACAACGGAGGAGGACTGACTGAACTTTGTTGCCTTCCGCCACAGTGAAGAATGCTGTGGTGGATGTTTGTGTTCAATTCTATTGTGTATTGTGCGCCCGTTTTTTAAGTGTATCGCTGCTGGCAAATTTATTTCACAGCACCTTCGTTGATGCATGTGACAAATTAATTTGACTTTGACTTTGATTTTGACTTTGGCATGGACAAGTTGGGCCGAATTCCTGCATGACTATGATTCCATCAGAAGAAATTCTGATGCAAGGTAAGAAGATTTACTTGTCGGTAGATACAGTTCTGTATAAACAAACAGTAACTTTTTGTTCGAGTGTTTCTGCCTGATATTATCTGCCTGGCAATATCCAAAATCGTTGACTTTGAAATTTCAAGAAGCGTTTTCCACCAGAGCTCTGGTTTAGAGAGTCATCGGGTCATACAGCGTGGAAATAGGCCCTTGGGCCCAGCCTGCCCACACCGACCAACATGTCGCATCCACACTAGTCATCGTGCCTGCGTTTGACCCACATCCATCCAAACCTGCCCAATCCATGTACCTATCCAACTGGTTCTTAAATGTTGCATGCTTGTTTCCTACGCCTACCACCCTTTGTGTGAAAAAGTTACCCCTCAAATTCCTGTAAAGTCTTTCCCCCTTCACTGGTTAGCGCGCAACAAAAGCTTTTCACTGTACCTCGGTACACGTGACAAGAAACTAAATGAGCTCCACCTTAAACCTATGCCCTCTCTGGTTCTCGATTCCCCTACTCTGGGCAAGAGACTCTGTGTCTGGAGAAGGGTTTCGGCCCGAAACGTTGCCTATTTCCTTCGCTCCATAGATGCTGCTGCACCCGCTGAGTTTCTCCGGCTTTTTTGTGTACCTTCGATTCTCCAGCATCTGCAGTTCCTTCTTAAACACTCTGTGTGTCTACCTGTTCTATTCCTCTCACAATTTTCTACATTATTTAATTTGTGGTTTCATAAGGAGATCAAATTAGCACAGAGAGGTGTGTTTTATTTGGGGCCCTTCACAATAATCTAACTGACTCCCTTGCCCTGTACCTGGATCTTGCTGGGTGAAATGCATTCTTGCCCGCAGTCGCTGAATAAACACACATCCTATCTTTCTTTCTCAATCTGCACCATCACCACTCAAGATGGGAGGAAAGCTCTCTGAGACCATCGGTTAGACTTACCAACACTACTGCGATAAAAACAGCCACTTGAGAACATAAAAAGTAAGCGGAGGAATGTCTAGTGTTCAATAAGACCACAATTTTATTTAATTCACATGTTTAATCAATAAAGTTTTATTATCAATGTTTAATGTTTTATGTGTCATTCCTAACTGTCACTGTATGTCATGTTGGCAAAAGTGCTGGAGAAACTCAGCGGGTGCAGCAGCATCCATGGAGCGAAGAAAATAGGCAACGTTTCGTCCCGAAACGTTGCCTATTTCCTTCGCTCCATAGATGCTGCTGCACCCGCTGAGTTTCTCCAGCACTTTTGTCTACCTTCGATTTTCCAGCACCTGCAGTTCCTTCCTAAACACTGTATGTCGTGTTGTCACTTGCGGGCGGAGCACCAAGGCAAATTCCTTGTATGTGAATACTTGGCCAATAAACTTTATTCATTCATTCAGTCATTCGTTAATCTAATCTTAGAGTCAAACTGACGTACCACTTGGAAACAGGCCCTTTGGCTCAATGCCCATGCCGACCAAGATGCCTCATCTACACTAGCCCCACCTGCTTGAAATTTCGCCCACATCCTTCTAAACATTTCCAATCCAAGCATCTGTCCAAGTGTATTTTAACTGTTGTTATAGTACCTGTCTCAACTACCTCCTCTGGCAGCTCGTTCTATATACCAACCAACCTTGATGTGAAAAAGTTACCCCTCAGCTTCCTATTAAATCGTGACCTCAGCTCCACTTCCCTGCCCTATTTGTTTCAATAAGATTATCTCTTATTTGAGAAAAATCATAGTTGTAAACAGATGCTGCATGGACATACCGCCCTTCAGTCCAACTAGTCCATGACAGACAGTGAGAACAGTCTGAAGAAGGGTCTCAACACAAAACGTCACCCATTCCTTTGCTCCAGAGATGCTGCCTGTCCCGCTGAGTTATTATGCCCCTGTCCCACTTAGGAAACCTGAACAGAAACCTCTGGAGACTTTTTGCCCCACCCAAGGTTTCCGTGCGGTTCCCGGAGCTTTTTCTCAGTCTCCCTACCTGCTTCCACTACCTGAAACCTCCGGCAACCACCTGCAACCTCCGGGAATCGCACTGAAACCTTGGGTGGGGCGCAAAGTCTCCAGAGGTTTCCGTTCAGGCTTCCTAAGTGGGACAGGGGCAGGGATAACTCCAGTATTTTGTGGGTATCTTTGGTTTTAATCAGCATCTGCAGTTCCATCCTACAACCATTCACTATTATTTCTTTTAAACCCCTGGACAAAACAAACTAGAATACTTCACATTCAGTCATAGGACAAAGACTTAAAAAGGCCAAATTAAAAAGAGTAGGATTCATATTGTATACATCATAAATCTACCTTGTAATGTTTCTTAAAGGACACCAGATGTTGATGATGAATTTTATTGTTGTTGAGACGAGCCATGTCTTTAACCTCACCACCGTACAGAGTTTTATTCTGAATCCTTTATGAGCATGTCTTTGGTGAAAGTGATGCAGATAAGCTTACGCTACTCAAAGTTAAATTGAGCAGCCAAGTTAATATTCTGTCAAGCAAAAAAGTTGTCATTCACTGGCAATGGTTTTAAGATGTGTTGAATTAGGAGGGGGAATAACAATGCACATTAGGGCAGAACAGTTGTGCTGCTGTAGAGTTGCTGCCTTACAGCCCCAGAGGTCTGGGTTCGATCCTGTCTGTACGGAGTTTGCACGTTCTCCCTGGGACCACGTGGGTTTTCTCTGGGCTCTTTGGTTTCCTCCCAAACACACTCCGAACACGTACAGGTTTGGAGGCTAAGTGGCTTCAGTAAAATTGTGAGTTGTCCCTAGTGTGTTGGATAGTACTAGCGTATGGGGATCGCTGGTCGGCGAGGGCTTGATGGGCTGAAGGGCCTGTTTCCACGCTGTATCTCTAAAGTCTAAAGTTACAAGAATCAGATTCAAAATCTGAATAATTTAAAATCATATTGAATTTTTTTATAATCGGATGCGGAGACTAAGTGGAGGATTGCTAGCCAGTTGTGAATGGATGCGTGGTTTCACCTCCACACACTAACATGCTCTTGAGCATTCAGTGTTAAAACACCTCCACCCTACACTCCCCCCCATTAGAAGCCCTCCATCAATCCTTCCCCACCCTCGCATCCTCATCCTCGAAGGCGCTGGTCATAGAAAATAGGTGCAGGAGTAGGCCATTCGGCCCGTCGACCCAGCACCACCATTCAATATGATCACTGCTGATCATCCAAAATCAGTACCCCGTTCCTGCTTTTTCACCCATTCCCTAGATGCCGTTCACCCTAAGAGCTAAACCTATCTCTCTCTTGAAAACATCCAGTGAATTGGCCTCCACTGCCTTCTGTGGCACAGAATTCCACAGATTCACACTCGTGAGTAAGGCAAGGCAGCGCCTTTACCACCTCAGGCAATTGAGGAAATTCAGAGTGACTCCGAGGATCCTCCAGTGCTTCTACGCAGCGGCAGTGGAAAGCATCTTGTCCGGGAACATTACCATCTGGTTTGGGAATTGCTCTGCCAAGGACAAGAAGGCTCTGCGGAGAGTAGTGCGTTCGGCCGAACGCACTATGGGAACTTCACTCGCCCCCCTGCAGGAACTATACAACAGGAGGTGCAACTCCAGAGCAAATAAAATCATGGGAGACCCCTTCCACCCCTGCAACGGACTGTTCCAGCTGCTACGGTCAGGCAAACGCCTCCGTTACCATGCGGTGAGAACGGAGAGGTTGAGAAAGAGTTTCTTCCCAGAGGCAATTCGGACTGTAAACGCCTATCTCACCAGGGACTAACTCTACTGAACGTTTTTCCTTCCATTATTTATTATGTAAAAGAATATGTGTGTTATGATTGTGTTTATAATTTGTTTGGTTGTTTTGTTGTTTGTCTTTTGCACAAAAGTCCGCGAGCATTGCCACTTTCATTTCACTGCACATCTCGTATGTGTATGTGACAAATAAACTTTGACTTGACTTGACTTGACTTGACTCTCTGGATGAAAATGTTTTTCCTCATCTCAGTCCTACATGAGGAAAAACATTTTCACCCAGAGAATGTCAGACCACATTTGGAATATTGTGAGCAGTTTTGGGCCCCATGTCCAAGGAAGGACCTGCAGCATTGGAGAGGATCCGGAGGAGGTTTCAGAGATGATTAGGTTAATGCATGAAATGCGTTTGACAACTCTGGGCCTGTATTCAGGGTCTCATTGAAAACTACCAAATAATGAAAGGCCTAGATAGAGTGGATGCATGGAGCAGGTTTCTAGTAGTGGGAAAGTCTAGGAGCATAGAGCACAGTCTCAAAACAAAAGGATGTACCTTCAGAAAGGAGATGAGGAGATTGATAGGTTCTTCATTAGTAACGGCGTCAAAGATTACAGGGAGAAGGGTTGACAGGGAAAAATAGATCAACCATGATTAATTGGTGGAGCAGACTCAATGGGCCTAATGGCCTAATTCTGCCTATGTCTTATGATCGTATGATCATATGATCATATCACCCTCAAAGATCACATGGATATCCATTCCTCAGCCATAGATCATGGTGGATGGAGAATTATTGATGCATATTTATCATGTATACTGTGATGCGTTACAACAATTAACTGTAGCTATAAAGTATATTACAATCACACACCTTTTTATATAGTTTAGAGGTACAATGCAGAAACAGGCCCCATGGCCTACTGAGTCCACACTGGCCAGCGATCCCTGCACATTAACACTATCCTACACACACTAGGGACAAATTACATTTATACCAAGCCAATTAACCTGCAAACCTGAACGTCTTTGGAGTGCGGGAAGAAACCAAAGATCTTGTAGAAAACCCACGCAGGTCACGGAGAGAACGTACAAACTCCAAACAGATCAGCACCCATAGTCAGGATCGGACCCGGGGCTCTGGCGATGTAAAGGGGCTGTCCCACTGTACGGGCTAATTCAAGAGCTCTCCCGAGGTAAAAAAAATATCAAGCACGTAGAATGTACATAGCGGGTACGTCGGAGCTCGGGACGTCTCTTAGCCGCTCGTAACGCTAACGGCAGGTACTCGGAAAACGTGTGAAGATTTTTTAACATGTTGAAAAATGTTCACGAGAGCCCCGAGTACCTACGAGCGGCTATTACCGTAATTCTCCGAGAACGAATCAGGGGAACTCGGGAGAACTCTTCAATTAGCTCGTACAGTGGGACATTTATTTCTCAAGCTGCATGATGGACTGCATAACAGCATAACTGCTGTTCCAAAATAATATTGTAGGCCCAGTTCGAAATCAAAAACACACACAAAAAATCAAAAACTTCAACTGAAGGAGTGAATATGATTCTAATTTGCAATGAGCCAGGGTTTGTTGTGTTGGTTTACCCAGCCGGTAGAACGTTTAGTGCAGCACAGAAAAAAACAACTTGTTATCAACAAAAAAGAACCATTTGAATTTGGCATGGGCCAAATAGTCTTTTATCCGGATTTGGGTCTCTCAGTTTGCCGTTAATCACCAAGAACGATCTATTCAGCATTGTTACTTCGTTTGTACACGGAGCAAAAGTGTCCAAAAGAAGACTAGCAATAGTTCTGCCAAAACACTGCAGGGTTCGAAAATTGAAATCATTCGTCCCTGCAACATTCATACTGCACATCTATTAAATGCTCCATGATTATCTGACAATGCTGGTTTAATTATAGAATTCAAATCAGTAACAAAGGCCCTACTGTTTCGCAAACACCTGCGTAAACCAACGAGAGAGAGAGCGAGAGAGAGAGAGAGCGAGAGAGAGAGGGACTGGCCAAGATGGCCATTCGCGGGTCAAGGGCCAGACCTCTACGAATGGAGGGCTCTACCTGAGCCAGCTGCCTGCCCCTTTTCCGAGGATACGTCCGTGCCCGGGTGTGGTTAGCAAGGGAATACGCCCTGTCTACGGGCACCCTGAGGGAGTTCCGGGACCGCTGGGCTCCGTAGGGTGTTGAATGTATCCTCAATAAGGATTGTATCATAATTGTATAACAGGTTATTATGAATACATGTTTGTATTGTATTATGGTGGTGGGTTCTAGCTTGTTTTATTGTAGTGTAAATATTATTTTTTAATAATTTAATAAATATTTTGATAATACATTTTTTTTTAAGAATGGCCATTTGCAGGTCCGGCCAGCGGTCGGTCGATGGTCAGGCTGGAGTCGGCTGCTTGCCCCTCTTTCGGGCCTACGTTCCTGCGCGCGTGTGTCCCTGGAGAGGGAACACACGGTGTCCACGGGGACTCTGGAGGCCTTCCGTGGCCGCTGGTCACCGCGTGGGGTTGAGAGTATCTTAAATAATGAATGCGCTGTTGTGCTATAATGATTATTTGTTATATTGCAATTTCTGATTATGTTTTGATGTGATGTATCATATGATTGTGTTGAATAAAGTTTTTGAAAGGAAAAAAAAAAGAGAGCGAAAGAAAGAAAGAGATAGAGTCAGAGTCAGCGTCAATTTAATTGTCATTTGGACCCCTGGAGGTCCAAACGAAATGCCGTTTCTGCAGCCATACATTACATACAAATAGACCCCAGACACAACAATAATTACATTTAACATAAACATCCATCACATAGCTGTGATGGAAGGCCAAATAAACTTATCTCTCCACTGCACTCTCCCCCCCCCGATGTCAGAGTCAAAGTCATAGCCCCCGGCTGGCGATGGCGATTGTCCCGCGGCCATTAAAGCCACGCCGGGTGGTGCGAGGTCCCAGAGAGAGAGAGAGAGAGAGAGAGAGAGAGAGCGAAATGATAGTTGACATCATAGCATTAGGAGAGAAAGAACATTGTTGCTACAAGTCAACACTACTACATTTCAACAGCAAAGCCCTTCCTGGAAATTGAATCGGACTCAGGGGAACAAAGTATTCCCAAACAGCTGATTTACTACAAGAGATTTGGGGCCATTTACAGTTTTAATGTGCTGCATTATCTTTCCAGCCATTTGCCGGGCTTTTGTTGCGATGGCTATTTAAAATATCAAAGTTGCAAGAGTCTCAATAAGATATTGAAAACTGAGTAATGCATGTGGTTCTGTGTGGAGATGTTGGCCCCTCCCATCCCCCCTCCGCTCTTTCTTTCACTCCCAACCCTTGCAAGGGATCGCTGTGGAGACAAGAGTGCATGGGGTGGGACATAGACAATAGACAATAGGTGCAGGAGGAGGCCATTCGGCCCTTCGAGCCAGCACTGCTATTCAAAGTGATCATGGCTGATCATCCCCAATCAGTACCCCGTTCCTGCCTTCTCCCCATATCCCCGCTATTTTTAAGAGCCCTATCTAGCTCTCTCTTGAAAGCGTCCAGAGAACTGGCCTCCACCGCCCTCGGAGGCAGAGAATTCCACAGACTCACCACTCTCTGTGAGAAAAAGCGTTTTTTTTCCTCGTCTCCGTTCTAAATGGCTTACTCCTTATTCTTAACCTGTGGCCCCTGGTTCTGGACTCCCCCAACATTGGGAACATACTGTAGATGGGTGGGACATAGAGATCCGACACATGTTCACAGGGACAGAATCTATGGGCTATCTCCAAACATCTTCACAAAAGGGGAGAACAGAAAGAGGGCGAAACCACTCAACATCTAAAAATGGGCAGAGGGATTGATATGTTGGCTGCATGGTGGTGCAGTGGTAGAGTTACTGCAATATGGCGCCAGAGACCTGTCTTTGATCCTGACTACAGAATCAGAATCAGAATCAGAATCACACTTTATTTGCCAAGTATGTTTTGCAACATACGAGGAATTTCTGTCTTTATGGAGTTTGCATGTTCTCCCTGTGACAGCGTGGGTTTTCCCCGGGTGCTCCGGTTTCCTTCCAGATTCCAAAGACGTGCGGGTTTGTAGGTTAATCGGTTAATTGTCCCTGGTGTACGTGATAGAACTCATGTACGGGTGTCAGGGGTTGTGCGGAGAAGGCAGGAGAAGGGAGGGAGAGATAGATCAGCCACGATTCAATGGCAGAGTAGACTTGATGGGCCGAATAGCCTAATTCTGCTCCTATCAATTATGACCTTATGATCACTGGTCGGCATGGACTCGCTGGGCTGAAGGGCCTGTTTCCACGCTGTATCTCTAAACTAAACTAAACTAAACTAAGCTAAGCTAAACTAAACTAAACTAAACGTACCATTAACCAGTCCCAATTCATTGCAATGCAAGACCGTGCATTCACCCTATCTGTGCCTCTCATAATGAAACACTCTATGTGGTCACACCTCACTTTCCTAAACTCTAAGGAATAAAGTCCTGGCCTATCACCCACTGACCAAAGAAGTTCCTCCTCATCTCCTTTCTCTTTTATTCTGAGGATGTGCCCTCTGGTCCTAGACTTTTCCACTTGAGGAATCACCCTCTATCCAGGCCTTTCACTGGGCAGGTGATGTTTTGGGTCGCGACCCTTGTTCAGACTGATTATTGGGGGGAAGGGGAGGGGGGGAGGGGGGGTAGAGGGGGGAGGACAATCAAGGGGAGAGAGGACAAAATGTGGCAGGCCACAAAAGCTCTCCATTGCCCTTCCCATTCCCACACTGACCTTTCCTTCCTAGGCCTCCTCCACTGTCAGAATGAGGCTAAATGCAAATTGGAGGACCAGCATCTCATATTTCGCCTGGGCAACTTACAACCCAGTGTTATGAATATTGATTTATCTTACTTCTAGTAACCCCTGCACTCCTTCTCTCACAATCCCTCCCCCACCCAAGTCGCACCAGCTTCTTGTTCTCACCTAGCAAACAGCTAACGACGACCTGTTTTCTTTATCATCGTTATATTTTTTGCATATTTTTCATTCATTTGTTCACTAACTCTCCACATCACCGTCTATATCTCTCCTTTCCCTTTCCCCTGACTCTCAGTCCGAAGAAGGGTCTCGTCCCGAAACCCCCATTCCTTCTCTCCAGCGATGCTGCCTGTCCTGTTGTGTTACTCCAGCATGTTGTGTCTATCTTCGGTGTAAACCAGCATCTGCAGTTCCTTCCTACACATGTCTATCTATTCTCAATTGCACATCTCTCTAGTTTAGAAATGGGAGCCAGGGAGGTCTATTGTCACATGCGCCTTGTTCACACTGGAGTTGTTCTGCTCCAAGGGTACTGTGCAGTGAGGACATCTTCATTGATGCTCAACACTCAGGCCAAACAGAATTAATTGTTACCAGACAACATGTGTGAAAATTGTGTTTCCTACTGTGGCCTCCCATGCTTGACATCCTCCCAGCAGTTTGTTCTGTTCTCCTGCTGTCAGCCAGTTCTCTACGGGTGCTGTCACTACCGAGTGTATACATCCTAATTTGAGGAAGGACATCCTTGTGATTGAGACAGTGCAGCGTAGGTTCACGAGATTGATCCCTGGGTTGGCGGGACCGTCATATGAAGAAAGATTGAAAAGACTAGGCTGGTATTCACTGGAGTTTAGAAGGATGAGGGGAGATCTTATAGAAACATATAAAATTATAAAAGGACTGGACAAGCTAGATGCAGGAAAAATGGTCCGAATGTTGGGCGAGTCCAGGACTAGGGGCCACACGCAGTTTTAGAATAAAGGGGAGGCCATTGAAGACTGAGGTGAGAAAAAACTTTTTCACCCAGAGAGTTGTGAATTTATGGAATTCCTTGCCACAGAGGCAGTGGAGGCCAAGTCACTGGATGGATTTAAGAGAGAGTTAGATAGAGCTCTAGGGGCTAGTGGAATCAAGGGATATGGGGCGAAGGCAGGCACGGGTTATTGATTGGGGACGATCAGCCCTGATCACAATGAATGGCAGTGCTGGCTCGAAGGGCCGAATGGCCTCCTCCTGCACCTATTTTCTATGTTCTCCTTGTGACCACATGGGTTTTCTCCGGGTGCTCCGGTTCCCCCCACATCCCAATGACGTGCAGATTTGTAGGGTAATTGGCTTCTGTAAATTGTCCCTAGTGTGTGGGATAGAACTAGTATACGATACCTGTTTCCACGCTGTGTCTCCAAATGTACAACTACATGGAGGCTGCAGGGTAGTGCTGGTTGATGTGTTTTTGGCTGCAGCTGCAAATTGTCCGTTGTTTCGAGATAGCTGCAACGACAGGGGGTCATCAATGGTTATTGCTGAAGTTAATGCTGCTGCAAAATTTCAGGAGCACTATTAAGGGCCTGTCCCACTTAGGCTATTTTTAAGTCACTGCCGGCGACTGTCATCATCGTAGCAGGTCGCCGAAAAATTGGCGACTGGACCCCCCCCCCCTTCAACATAAAATATGAAATAGAATCATTGCTTTAACAACAAAACTAAAACAACGTCAGCACCAGCGCCAACCTACGTGAACCTGGCGACAACTACGACAGCGCCTACGTCAGGAGAAGTCAAGCTACGCTCGTTGGCGTCAAACCCACTGTCGCCAACTGTCTCCGAAAATTTTTCAACATGTTGAAAATCCAGTGGCGATCAGAAAGATGCTACAACTCTTTGATTCAGGGTGGGGGAGGGGGGGCGGGGAGAGGAGGGGGGCGGGGGTGGATGGGGGGGGGTGGGGGCGGGGGCGGAAAGAAGAAAGGAAGAGGGGGAGCCGCCAGAGGGCCTTGGGCAGTCTGCACCCCAGTGGCCTGAACATTGACTTCTCCAATTTCCGGTAGCCCTTGCTGTCTCTTCCCCTTCTCAGCTCTCCCTCAGCTCTCTGGCGGCTCCTCCTCTTCCTTTCTTCTTCCCGCCCCCCAACACCCTGCATCAGTCTGAAGAAGGGTTTCGCCCCGAAACGTTGCCCATTTCCTTCGCTCCATAGATGCTGCTGCACCCGCTGAGTTTCTCCAGCAATTTTGTCTACCTTCGATTCTCCAGCATCTGCAGTTCCTTCTTGAACACTACGACTCTTAGGGCGACTGAGGAGACTACTCACGACCATACAGGCGACACCCCCAGGCGACCATGTGGACACAAACCTAGTCACCTGTAGTGGCCTAAAAAATAGCCTAAGTGGCACAGGCCCTTCAAGTCTGGTTTGAACCCGTGTCTCTGGCGCTGTAAGGCAGCAACTCATCCATTATTCCATCATGCTGCTCTGCCTCTGTGGTCTGGAGTGTAATGATTCTTATATATGAATACTTTTAGTTTAGTTTAGTTTAGTTTAGTTTAGTTTAGTTTAGTTTAGTTTAGTTTAGTTTAGTTTAGTGTGGAAACACACCCTTGAGCTCACCAAGTCCGCGCCGACAACTCGGTCTATCCCACACACTGGGGACAATTTACAAGTTACAGAAGCCAATTAACTGACAAACCCAGTGGCTGAATGCACTCAAAAACCTCAGCTAAATCCACCTGAAAACTCTCATTTCTTTCTTTCATGCGGGTGAACAGAGAGCAAGATACAAAGTATCTTTGCTTTAATCTTGAATCGAACATTTCAAGTGTTGTCCCTCATCTAAACTCTTTCTCTTTCATGATTGTGGAATTAAATGGCTATACGGGCCTTTTGAAACTCAACAATAAAATTAAAGTTATTCAAAGGTGCCCCTGACGGATTGCATTTTCCTCTTGTTCAGTAATATTCTCTCTCTCTCTCTCTCTGATAATCCACTTTTTTTTTTAACACAGGGACCTTACAAAGCCTTTGATGTAATCTTGTACCAATGCCATGTTTGAACTGGTGCATGTGTTGACACAAGGCTGCCAAATGCTACTACAAAGTACCTTATGTTTTGGTTTGTCTTTTCTTACTAGTCCTGTTCCCCACCCAAAACAGTGCAAAATGATTGGGTCTTCTTCAAATCCTTCCTCCCCACTACTCAAATGTTATCCGTCCTTACTCAAGTTGTCAGGTCCGTCTGAAATGTTAGAACAAAGAACATGGAACAATACAGCACAAGAACGGGAAATGCCAAGACCGGCTCTTAGTTTAGTGTAGAGATGTCGAGCGGCGGTAGTCCCTTCGGCCCATCGAGTCCGCATCGACCAGCGATCCCTGCACCCTAACTCTATCCTACACACAATGGCGACTGTTTTACAATTATACCAGTATGTCTTTGGAGTGTCTTTGGTGTGTGGGAGGAAAGTGGAGGTCCGCGAGAAAACCCGCGTAAGTTATGGGGAGAACGTACAAACTCCATACAAACAAGCACCCGCAGTCAGGATCGAACCTGGGTCTCTGGCCCTCTAAGGCAGCAACTCTACTGCTATGCCACCGTGCCGCCCAATAAATGGGGCTTATTAAGATGGCTGACTATTATGTAAAAGGTAGACACAAAATGCTGAGTTACGTATCTTTCGTTTAACCAGCATCTGCAATTCCTTGTTATTATATTTTGTTAACTCTTATGTTCTTGCATATAAGCCACATCCCTCCATTCCCCACCTTATTCACACTGGATTAATTGCTGTTTTTTTATGAAATAAACAAAAGGTTCACATTTTTATATCTTACATTTTTGATATTAATTTATGATATTATTATTTTTGCTATTAATTTATTTATTTAACAGCATTTACTTCAGATTCAGATTCAATTTTAATTGTCATTGTCATTTATGCATACTTGTTTTTGGTCATTTATTTTATACATTTAAAAAAATGTTTAATCATTACTGAATTTGTAGATTAATTGGCTGCTGTGAATTATACACTGTCCCTGGTGTGTAGGGTAGAATTAGTTTTCGGGTGAACGTTGCTTGGCGTGGACTTGGCGAGCCGAAGGACCTGTTTCCACGCGGTTTCTCTAAATTAAACTAAAACTAAGTCTGAGTTAGTGGTGGCATTTTTTAATAATGTTACGGGTGCTTTTAATGAATTGATAATGTTGTGTTCTATTAAGGTTACGTTGCACTTCAAGGTCAAAACCTAAGAATGTATATGAGATCTTAAAATGTACAGTGGACTTTATCTTGCACTGAACATTATTCCCTTTATCATGTATCTGTACACTGTGGACGGCTCGATTGTAATCATGCATTGTCTTTCTGCTGACTGGATAGCGCACGACAAAAGCTTTTCGCTGTACCTCAGTCCACGTGACAATAAACTAAACTAAACGTGTTAAAAATGGCAATAAAACCAGGTGTTTTCTATTCTTTTCTTCAGACATTCACTTTCGAAAGCAATGCGATGATTAATTTTATTTTGGCAGTAAAATGAAGATTACATTTCACTCAACAAAAGCAAGTAGCCTCCAAAGTGACTCATTATGTCAACACAGAGCATGAATCCAAACGTGGAACGTCAGATTTCAGTTCTGGTCCATTTAACACAATAGTTACCAAATATAGCTTCACCCCGGTTATAGGTGAGCTCGTGATTTTAGTTTAGTTCTGTTTAGAGATACAGCGCGGAAACAGGCCCTTCGGCCCACCGGGTCCGCGCCGACCAGCGATCCCCGCACTCTAACACCATCCTACACCCACTAGGGACAAATTTTACATTTACGCCAAGCCAATTAACCTACACATCTGCTCGTCTTTGGAATGTGGGAGGAAACCGGAGATCTTGGACAAAACCCACGCTGATCACGGGGGAGAAGGTACAAACTCCGTACAGACAGCGCCCGTAGTCAGGATCGAACCCGGGTCTCCTGCGCTGCATTCGCTGTAAGGCAGCAACTCTGCCGCTGCGCCACCGTGACTGTGGATACATGCGGGAGGTAGAGGAACATTAGTCAAGGAAGATCCCTGTCATTAAGGTGATTCTGTTTAGGAAACGATAACATTGGAGATGATGATTAGTTGTGGCCTTTTAGGAATTAGATTCATGGAGTCAGAGTCATAGTCAGAGAGTCACGGAGCATGGAAATAGATCTTTCTCCTCTCACCTTAAACCAATGTCCTCTGGTTCTTGATTCCCCTACGCTTGGTCAAAAACTCCATGCATTCATCCTATCTATTGCCCTCATGATTTTATACACATCTATAAGAGCTCCCCTCAGCCTCCTGCATTTCAAGGCATGAAGTTCTAGCCCGCCAAAGTGCAGCCTCACCAATGTCTTGTACAACTGTAACATAACTTCCCGACCTCTCTACTCCACACCATAACTGATGAAGACCAGTGTACTGAAAGCCTTCTTGACCATTGCAACTACCTGTGACTTTCAGGGAACAAAGTAACTGAATTCCCAGATCCCTCTGCTCTACAACACGCCCAAGGGCCCTGCCATGCACTGTGAAGGTCCTGCCCTGGTTTGACTCAACCAGGTTACAACCCCCCGAGTGTTTGAAGGCACTGGGCCTCTACTCGCTGGAGTTTAGAAGGATGAAGGGGCACCTCATCAAAACTTACCGAATAGTGAAAGGCCTGGATAGAGTGGATGTGGAGAGGGTGTTTCCACTTGTGAGAGAGTCTGGGACCTGAGACCATATCCTCAGAATAAAAGGACGTACCTTTAGAAAGGAGATGAGAAGGAATTTCTTCAATGAGGGTGATAGGTCTGTGGAACTCATTGCCACAGACAGCAGTGGAGCCCAAGTCAATGGATATATTTAAGGTGGAAATTGACAGTCTTAATTAGTAAGTTCATAAGTGATAGGAGCAGAATTAGGCCATTCGGCCCATCCAGTTTACGCCATTCAATCATGGCTGATCTATCATTCCCTCCTAACCCCATTCTCCTGCCTTCTCCCCATGTAATTCGACTATCACTCTACCTTAGTTGGTACACGTGACAAACTCGGCTTGTACACGCTAGAATGTAGAAGATGGAGGGGGGATCTTATAGAAACGTACAAAATTCTTAAGGGATTGGACAGGCTAGATGCAGGAAGATTGTTCCCGATGTTGGGGAAAACCAGGACAAGGGGTCACAGTTTAAAGATAAGGGGGAAGTCTTTTCGGACCGAGATGATAAAAACATTTTTCACAGAAAGAAGGGCGAATCTGTGGAATTCTCTGCCATAGAAGGTAGTTGAGGCCAGTTCATTGGCTATATTCAAGAGGGAGTTAGATGTGGCCCTTGTGGCTAAAGGGATCATGGGGTATGGAGAGAAGGCAGGGACAGGATACTGAGTTGGATGATCAGCCATGATCATATTGAATGGCGGTGCAGGCTCGAAGGGCCGAATGGCCTACTCCTGCACCTATTTTCTATGTTTCTATGCATCACTCTATGACTCTAGGTGTGCTTGGCAGAAGCAGGGCACAGGTGGGGGTGCATTTTATTTTACCTTGGTTTTGCACACCTGTGTTGGGGGGGACAGTAGCCGGGGCTGGGTCGTAGACAGGAAGAAAGTTCCTCTCCGGTGGTGGCGTTGTGAGCAACCACTTCCTTCCTTTGTACACATTCTCCCACCGTTCCCAAGCTGCTCGGCACATTGCCTTCTGCAAGCAGCGGATGTGGAACTGGGAGCAGATGGCTGGGCTTCCAGCCAGAGGCCATGCAGCGCACACTTGCAGGGTATCTCGGTGGCGCCTGCAGCCGGGGACGCAGACGCACACGCAACGCCAATCCATGAAGCCGCTCAGAGAGTGGTCAAGGTTTCAAGGTCAGATTATTTGTCACATGTGCCAATTAAAGTACAGTGAAATCTGAGTTACCATGACAGCCGTACTAAGTGAAAAAGCAACAAGACACACCCTTCCTGTGCGGGTGGCCATGAAGGTGGCCATTTCCAGACCGACTGGCGGCAGGGTGTGAATGGTGATTCTATTGCAGTTGAATCAACTGGCTAGCGCAGGATGGAACTGCAGATAATGGCTTATGTCGAAGGGAGACACAAAACGCTGGAGTAACTCAGCGGGACTGGCAGCATCTCTGGAGAGAAGGAACGGGTATCATTTCTGGTTGAGACCTTTCTTCAGACTGAAAGCACTGTCCCACTGTACGAGTTCATTCACGAGCTCTCCCGAATTTAAAAAAAAAAACAAACTCGTGGAAGCACGTCGAATGTACGTAGCGGGTACGTTGGAGCTCGGGGACGTCTCTTAGCGGCTCGTAACGCTAACGGCAGGTACTCGGAAAACGCGTTAAGTTCGGGAAGACTCGTGAAACATAGAAACATAGAAACATAGAAATTAGGTGCAGGAGTAGGCCATTCGGCCCTTCGAGCCTGCACTGCCATTCAATATGATCATGGCTGATCATCCAACTCAGTATCCCGTACCTGCCTTCTCGAAGCCTATTTCCGCGCTGTATCTCTAAACTAAACTAAACTAAAATCAGCAAAGTGGCGGATGATGTTGACAAAGGTGCTGCCAAGCGATGCTGGCTCGCCAATGATCCACTCACTATCGCTCATTGTAGCTTCCAACACAACGACTGTATCGATAATTCACACACGGCAAGATCCCATAAGCAGCGATATGCTAATGAACAAGGAATCATCTGTGCAACATCGTTTCGGGATAAGCATTAAGCAGGACAGGAGAGGATACCCAGGGCAGCACGGTGGCTCAGCGGTAGAGTTGCTGCCTCACAACGCCAGAGACGGGATGCAAGCAGATGACTCCACGTGGCGCTCCACGTGGCGCAATGCTGACGACAGAAACTGTACCGCAGTGACTGACTGAAGTAGCCAATTCTGCAACCACCGACCGTCAACCGTCACTGACCGACCGGAAAGACGTGATATAGAAGATGGCCGGACACGAGGAAGAAGAACGCCAGAGACCCGGGTTCGATCCTGACTGCGCATGCTTTTCTGTACGGAGTTTGCACGTTCTCCCCATGACCCGTGTGGGTTTTCTCCGGGTGCTCCGGTTTCCTCCCACACTCCAATGACGTACAGGTTTGTTGGCAATAGACTTGGTACCATTGCAAATTTTCCCTAGTATGTGTAGGATAGTGTTAGCGCATGGGGATTGCTGGTCGGCACGGACTTTGTGGGCCAGTTTCTTAGAAGGGCCTGTTTCCGCGCTGTATTTCTAAACTATAAACCAAACTAATGGACGGCATAAAATATCAACTCCGGGAGTTGTTTCAGCAGTTCCAAGATGAAACATGTACATGACACCACATAGTCAAGCTTGTCTTTATTCAATTAGCAGTTAAATTGGTACAACCGTTGAAAAATAACTGCACAGAATGAAGCCTTAGACAACTCCTCACTTCAACAAAGTTTTGTTCCCAGATAGCAGATGGCATCCTTGATTATTTTATCAACCTGACATTGAACCAATCTCACCTCTGGTACCACTATAACAAAGCCAATTGTTGATCAAGAATCTCAGTGTTTTCTCCAAAGATTGAAACACCCAAACTAACTCATACATCTAATGTTGACATTTATCTACTAATCCCATAGTTTCATTGCATCCACAGGACTTTCTTCCTCCTTTCCAGTTCTCTCCTGTCAATTTTTTTAGTCTCTGTTCTAAAAAAAAGTGCTTGCATTTCTTCCCGATTGTTCCCGATGTTAGGGAAGTCCAGGACAAGGGGTCACAGCTTAAGGATAAGGGGGAAATCCTTTAAAACCGAGATGAGAAGAACTTTTTTCACACAGAGAGTGGTGAATCTCTGGAACTCTCTGCCACAGAGGGTAGTTGAGGCCAGTTCATTGGCTATATTTAAGAGGGAGTTAGGTGTGGCCCTTGTGGCTAAGGGGATCGGGGGTATGGAGAGAAGGCAGGTACGGGATACTGAGCTGGATGATCAGCCATGATCATATTGAATGGCGGTGCAGGCTCGAAGGGCCGAATGGCCTACTCCTGCACCTATTTTCTATGTTTCTATGTTTCTATGTTTCAGATGATTTCATGATTTAGGGACAATCTCTGCCTGAAGAATTGTCTCGACTTGGAACGTCACAGATTGATGTTCTCCAGAGATGCTGCCTGAGTAACTCCAGCGCTTTGGGTCTTTTTTTTTTGCAAACCAGCACCTGCAGTTCCTTTTGTCTTCTTGCCCTTTGAGCATCTTTATGGAATCCAACCGCTGCATTTTTTCCAGGGGCTGCAGAACGTTTTTGAAAGTGGGTGGGGGGGGCTGAGCGATCACTGATCACTGGCTTTGGGGGTACCTGGTGAGGGAGCGGAGTGGTGTGGGAAGGTGGCATAAATATTATTTTTTGTTGTTGCTCGACCTCCAAACACTGGGGGATAATACAGGCCATCCCCGACCCTAAATATGGGTGGATATATCCCACACACAGAGGGCACACGGGGAGTTGGGGACAATCTGGTCACCTCAGCCCACCCAGAGTCACTGACTGCGCTGCACCAGCACCCCAATCCCCCCGTGGGAGGAAACCGACGATCTCGGAGAAAACCCACGCAGATCACGGGGAGAACGTACAAACTCCGTACAGACAGCACCCGTAGTCAGGATCGAACCCGGGTCTCTGGCGCTGCATTTTGCTGTCAGGCAGCTGCTCTGAAGAACATGGAAAGGTGATATTTGGCTTCTTCATAAGTTCATGTTCATAAGTTATAGGAGCAGAAGTAGGCCATTCAGCCCACTGAGTCTACTCCAGCATTCAATCAAGGCCGATCTATCTATTTAGATGACTCAGTCTAAAGAAGGGTCCCGACCCAAAACATCATCGATCCTCCAGTCATGCTGCCTGATCCGCTGAGTTACTCAAGTACTTGGTGCTTTCTGTTGTAAGCCAGCATCTGCAGTTCCATGCGCCTTCTATAACCAAGAAGAGAGATTGATAATTTAATAACTGTCTTCACTATTGTGGCTTGAGGGAATATTACTGGTCACTCTTGCTGGTAGATCCACTACATTAACTCCAGCGACCTTGTCTGAATCCTGACTCCAGATGCAGGCTGATGGAGTTTGCACATTGTAACTGCATGGGCTTGCTCACGATGAATGCTCCGGCTTCCTCCCACACCCCAGACATGCCAGTCAGCAAGTTAATTGCCCACTATACATTGCCTCTGGAGTATGTGGGTGGTAAAATTAATGAGGGCATGGAGAGAATAGGGAAATTAGCGGGAGGAGATGACTCCCTCAATTACTCTGGGAGCTAGCATAAACTCGTAAAGCGTATTATATTCAAAAAAAAAAATATGGACATGCTCTTCCTCACAAATACAGTGAACTAGTTTATTTTAGTTTAGAGATACAGTGTGGAAACAGGCAGTACCCATAGTCAGGATCGAACCCGGGTCTCTGGCGCTGTAAGGCAGCAGCTCTCCTGCTGCGCCACCGTGCCACCCATAACATTCATACAACATATTGTTGAATGTATGTTGCATACATACTGACAGTGGAGAGAGTGGACAGCATAAAGTTCCTCGGAGTGCAAATTACAGACAGTCTCACCTGGTCCAGGAACACCACTGGGACCGTCAAACGGGCCCATCAGCGATTGCACTTCCTGAGGGAACTCAAACAGGCCTCACTCCCCACCAACATCCTCAGGACTTTCTACAGGGGCACGGTGGAGTCTGTACTCACGTACTGCATGAACACGTGGTACTCCAACTGTAACTGCCCGGACAGGAAGGCTCTGCAGAGGGTAGTGAGGGGAGCAGAGAGGATCATTGGCGTCTCCCTACCCTCGGTACAAGAACTGTTCCAGAGCCGCTGTCTGAAAAAAGCTCTGAGAATAGCTGAGGACAAACTGCACCCCCTCCACATACACCTGGATCTCCTGCCATCAGGCAAGAGATACCGTAGCATCAAAGCCCAGACTACAAGACTGCTAAACAGCTTCCTGCCACAGGCTGCGAGGCTGCTAAACAGTCACTCTGTACTCACAGTCACCTGATTCTGCGGCTTTGCACTGACATTTTAATAACTCTAGCACTGGCCACCTAAATCAGCTGCCCCGGACATTTTAAGTATTGTTTTTACTGTATTTTGATGTTGCTGTTTTACCTGCTTTTAAATTTATAGATTCATCAGGGAATGGATTGTTTTTATTGTTATTATGTGTGAAATGTTTTAAGTTTTAATGTGCGATGCTCCGGTATTCCCTGGGAAACATCTTCACATTTTGCACTGTACAACTGTCGCTTTGCAAGATGACAATAAAGGTTGATTGATTGATTGATTGATTGATTGATTGATTGATTGATTGATTGATTGATTGATTGATTGATTGATGGATGTTTTTCTGATGTCGTAGAGGTCACCAGCAAAGAAACAGGCCCTTTGGCCCATCCTAGCAATGCCAACCAACTTAGCATTCTGGACTAGTCCCATTTGCCTGCATTTGTACCATTCACTCTTACGCCTTGCTATCCATATATCTGTCCAAATGCCCAGGTGAGACCACACCTGGAGTATTGTGTGCAGTTTTGTTAGCCTAGTTTGAGGGAAGACATTCTTGCTATTGAGGGAGTGCAGTGTAGGTTCACTAGGTTAATTCCCGGGTTGGCGGGACTGACATATGACGAAAGACTGGGTCGATTGGCCATGTATTCGCTGGAATTTAGAAGGATGAGAAGGATCTTATAGAAACATTTAAAATTCTTAAGGAGTAGGAAAGAACTGCAGATGCTGGTTTAAATCGAAGACAGAAAATGCCGGAGTAACTCAGCGGGACAGGCAGCATCTCTGGAGAGAAGGAATGGGTGACGTTTCGGGTCGAGACCCTTCTTCAGACTGATGTCAGGGGAGTGGGCGGGACGGAGATAGAATGTAGGTGGAGACAGTAAGACCAGTGGGAGAACTGGGAAGGGGGAGGGGATGGAGAGAGAGGGAAAGCAAGGGCTATTTGAAGTTAGAGAAGTCAATGTTCATACCGCTGGGGTGTAAACTACCCAAGTGCAATATGAGGTGCTGTTCTTCCAATTTGCGCTGGGCCTCACTCTGACAATGGAGGAGGCCCAGGACAGAAAGATCAGATTGGGAATGGGAGGGGGAGTTAAAGTGCTGAGCAACCGGTAGATCGGGTAGGTTAAGGCGGACTGAGCGGAGGTGTTCAGCGAAACGATCGGCGAGCCTGCGTTTGGTCTCGCCGATGTACAGGAATTTACCACTGGAACAGTAGATGAGGTTGGAGGAGGTGCAAGTGAACCTTTGCCTCGCCTGAAAGGACTGTTGGGTTCTTTGGATGGAGTCGAGCGGGGAGGTAAAGGGACAAGTGTTGCATCTCCTGCGGTTGCAGGGGAAAGTACCTGGGGAAGCGGTGGTTTGGGTGGGAAGGGACGGGTTAACCAGGGAGTTCCAGCGCCGATGTACAGAAATCTTAAGGGATTGGACAGGCTAGATGCAGGATAAATGTTCCCGATGTTGGAGGAGTCCACAACCAGCGGTCACGGTTTAAGAATAAGGGGTAGGCCATTTTGGACTGAGATGAGGAAACATAGAAACATAGAAACATAGAAATTAGGTGCAGGAGTAGGCCATTCGGCCCTTCGAGCCTGCACCGCCATTCAATATGATCATGGCTGATCATCCAACTCAGTATCCCGTACCTGCCTTCTCTCCATACCCCCTGATCCCCTTAGCCACAAGGGCCACATCTAACTCCCTCTTAAATATAGCCAATGAACTGGCCTCAACTACCTTCTGTGGCAGAGAGTTCCAGAGATTCACCACTCTCTGTGTGAAAAAGTTTTTCTCATCTCGGTTTTAAAGGACTTCCCCCTTATCCTTAAGCTGTGACCCCTTGTCCTGGACTTCCCCAACATCGGGAACAATCTTCCTGCATCTAGCCTGTCCAACCCCTTAAGAATTTTGTAAGTTTCTATCAGATCCCCTCTCAATCTCCCAAATTCTAGAGAGTATAAACCAAGTCTATCCGGTCTTTCTTCATAAGACAGTCCTGACATCCCCGGAATCAGTCTGGTGAACCTTCTCTGCAATCCCTCTATGGCAATAATGTCCTTCCTCAGATTTGGAGACCAAAACTGTACGCAATACTCCAGGTGTGGTCTCACCAAGACCCTGTACAACTGCAGTAGAACCTCCCTGCTCCTATACTCAAATCCTTTGGCTATGAAAGCTAACGTACCATTCACTTTCTTCACTGCCTGCTGCACCTGCATGCCTACTTTCAATGACTGGTGTACCATGACACCCAGGTCTCGCTGCATCTCCCCTTTTCCTAATTGGCCACCATTTAGATAATAGTCTGCTTTCCTGTTTTTGCCACCAAAATGGCAAAACCTTGAAGATGAGGAAAAACCTTTTTCACCCACAGAGTTGTGAATCTGTGGAATATTCTACCACAGAAGCCAGTGGAGGCCATTTCACTGGATGTATTGAAGAGAGAGTTGCTCTTAGGGCTAACGGAATCAAGGGGTATGGGGAGAAGGTAGGAACGGGATACAGATTCTGGATGGTCAGCCATGATCATATTGAATTGTGGTGCTGGCTCGAAGTGGGCCGAATGGCCTACTCCTGGACCTGTGTTCCATGTTTCTATATTTCTAATGGCCTTTGAAAGTCACATCTTTTGTCTTTTGATGTGTTTTTGATGGGAGTTTGTTTGACATGCTGTGGGTGGAGTTTCTGCCTCTTTTGAAATTTGTCCTTCAAAGACCTTTTGATCGATACCAAGGTGCTTCATAACTGAATTCAAAGTTCTGAAGTCAAAGTTTGCTTGTTGTGCTGTATATGGAGAGTTAGGTCTTAATTATTGTAAGACAATATGATAATTTACTCCCATTAGCGAATAAATGATTTGTGTAGGTTCCTCAAATTTAAGAGAAGGGTTTTCTACTGCACCACAAGAAAGTGACTGACCTTCAAAGGCCGACATCACATACACTTTGTTCATCATTTTCCAAGGGAGCAATTTTCATCTCATTGGAAAGCTGTAGACGTAATCCCTCTCCAGTGGCTGAAGAACAACAGCAAAGCAGACAGTATTATGGGGCTGTCCCACTGTACGAGCTAATTCAAAAGTTCTCCCGCGTTTTCCCTGATTCCAACTTGGAGAATTACGGTAATAGCCGCTCGTAGGTACTCGGGGCTCTCGTGGACATTTTTCGACGTTGAAAAAGCTTCACGAGTCTTTCCGATTTTTCCCGAGTACCTGCCGTTAGCGTTTGACGAGCCGCTAAGAGACGTCCCGAGCTCCGACGTACCCGCTACGTACATTCTACGTGCTTACCACGAGTTTGATTTTTTTTTTAAACTCGGGAAAGCTCTCGTACAGTGGGACAGGCCCCTTACTGTGCAGGAAGGAAGACACAAAAAGCTGGAGTGACTCAGTGGGTCAGGCGGCATCTGTGGAGAAAAGGATTAGGCGACGTTTCAGGTCGAGACCCGTCTTCGGACTGATGGTCAGGAGGGGAGAGGGAAACGAGGGATATGGATGGTACACAGAACAAGTGAATGAAGGACATGCAAAAAATCTACGATGATCAAGGAAAGGTGGAGCCCACAATGGTCCATTGTTGGCTGTGGGCCAGGTGACAATGAGTTACCCAGACAGTTGAACTCAACAGGTTCGACATCAAACCGCTGAGTTACTCCAGCGTTTTGTGTCTACGTTCAGTATTCATGTGCCCTGTTTTCCAGGATTAGAATCAAACCAATTGTTCTCACCGGCAAAAAGAAAACACTATCTAAAGAGTGGTTGTCTGTCTAACGTTGGCCAATATGTATCCCTCTCCACCAACACTAATTCTGGACTCGTTTACCTGCATTTGTTCCATTCACTCTTAAGCCTTGCTATCCATGTATCTGTCCAAATGCCCAGATGAGACCACACCTGGAGTATTATTGTAATGATCTTTAAGGGGTCTTGATGTGTTCAAATTGGGTGCTGCTTCCATCATCACCCTAATAACTATCAAATATTTAATTGGAAATAAATGAGTTGAGATTAAAAAAGGTTGCTATATCCTAAATGGTGAAGACCTCTCTTTAGTTTAGTTTACAGATACAGCGCAAAAGCAGGCCCTTCGGCCCACCCGAGTCCATGCCGACCAGCGATCCCCACACATTAACAGTATCCGACACACAATAGGGACAATTTACAATGATAACAAGTCAACTGGCCTACAAACGTGTACATCTTTCGAGTGTGAAAGGAAACCGGATCACTCGGTGAAAAGCCACGCAGGTCACGGGGAGAATGTACAAACTCTGTACAGACAAGCACCTGTAGTCAGGATCGAACCCGGTTCTCTGGCTCTGTGAGGCAGCAATTTTACCGCTGCGCCACCGTGCCGACCATATCTTGCAAAATCCATGGATATCGCAAAGTTTTTCAGCCTTCTTCATGAAGGGTAGTCATTGTTGCTTTGGTAACGGGTAAGTACGCACCACTCATTGATATATTCAGGAAAACTGAAGCCCTGTTCTCTTACATTCCATTGAAGGGCGAAGGAGATCAGGAACTGGGTATCCAAAGTGGACAACGAGGAATGTAAAGTGATCTCTCGAAGGAGAAATTAAGTTATCCAGGCATTTTATCTTGTGATGCAGGTGCTGGAGTCCTTGAGGCACACAATGAGAACTCGCATCTTGCTTAAGGAGAAACCTCCTGCACTTTAATATAATTCCCGAAACCTTCGCTATCCATGTTCCTGCCCACAAGTCCGTGTATGAGCCATATCTCTGTTAGACACAAAAAGCTGGATTAACACAGCAGGACAGGCAACATGTCCAGAGGGAAGGAGTGGATGACGTTTCGGGTCGAGGCCCTTCTTCAGACTGGGAGTCAGTTTAGTCGTCGTACTAGTTTCACTGTTGTCCCGCTGAGTTTCACCGTCTGTATCATGGGGCGGGTTATTGATAGGGGACGATCAGCCATGATCACAATGAATGGCGGTGCTGGCTCGAAGGGCCGAATGGCCTCCTCCTGCACCTACTTTCTATGTTTCTATGTTTCTAGGTTATCACTCCTCATCACCTTCCCCACAGCCAACAACGGATCATTGTGGGCTCTACCTTTCCTTGATCATCGTTGCGTTTTGCATATCTTTCATTCATTTTTTTTCTCACAGTACCTTTCGTTTCCCTCTCCCTGGACTCTCAGTCTGAAGGAGAGTCTCGACCCGAAACGTCACCCATTCCTTCTCTCCAGAGATGCTGCCTGACCCGCTGAGTTACTCCAGCATTTTGTGTCTGTCATCAGTTTAAACCAGCATCTGCAGCTCCTTCCAACTTAATATAATTCCCTGCACTTTGAGAACATTTTATCTTTTAATTTTAAAGTGGTGCATCTAATTATTCTCCCTCCACTGGAATAATGGATTAAATGATAATTTATTAAATTGGTGCTTGTGAGTTTGTTTTGTACTCAAATTTACTGCGCCATTGGCTTCTAACGTTTAAAAAGTGCTTCAGTCACTCTGATGCTCCAGTTCATTTCATGGAGATGTAAATGCGTTTGTTCTTTCTTTCTCCCTCTTTGACTTCCAACGAACTTTGAAGCCCTTCTGAGAAACATGATTAGATGTTAGAGCCTCAGAAATTCAACTTGTTTATCTGTGGATATCTACTTCAATCGTGTAAATCATCTGAAGTATTGGATTGTGTTTCCTTTTGAAAGTAGCATCTCAAAAGATTGAAAATACTTTGAAAATGAGAAAAAAAAATCTATATTTTCTGTCATAAGACTTCGGAGCAGAATTGAGCCATTCGGCCCATCGAGTCTGCTCCGCCATTCGATTATGCCCGATCTATTTTTCTTTCTCATTCCCATTCTCCTGCCTTCTCCACGTAACCTTTCATGCCCTTCCTAATCAAGAACATATCAGTCTCTGCTTTAAAAATACCCAATGACTTGACCTCCACCGCCATCTGTGGCAAAGAAATACACAGATTCACCAGCCTCTGGCTAAAGAAATTCCTTCTCATCTCCATTGTCAAGGTGTATCCTTTTATTTTGAGGCTGTGCCCTCTGGTCCTACAATCTCCCACTAGTGGAAACATCCTCTCCACATCCACTTTATCTAGGGCTTTCACTACACAGTAGGTCATTAAATGAGGCCGGTGTGTTACTGCCGAGATTAATTCTCTGCTGTATATCCATGTCCCTCTTCTCTAAAGCATTATCCTCCTCTTTATATTTTTGGATTACTTAATTATTTCATAATCCATGCTTCTCAATTTCCTTTTCACCCAATTCTTAGTTTAGTTGAGTTAAGTTTAGAGATACAGCGCGAAAATAGGCCCTTTGCACCACTGAGTCCGCGCCGACCAGCGATCCCCGCACACCAACACTATCCTACACACACTAGGGACAATTTATACATATACCAAGCTAATTAACCTGTAGTTGGAGTGTGGAAGGAAACCGAAGATCTTGGTGAAAACCCACGCAGGTAGCGGGGAGAACGTGCTAACTCCGTACAGACAAGCACCCGTAGTCGGGATTGAACACGGGTCTCTGACGCTGTAAGTGTTTTAAGGCAGCGTCACCGTGCTGCCCGTGTTACTGAGGCTATTTGATGCATGGATGGCATTTGAGTTCCATTGGAAGTGACTGTGGGAACCTTGTTCATGGCCCAGTGTTTTCTGTTGAAACTTTCATGGTGAAACTTTCTATGTTTCTATTGGGGAGAAGGCAGGCACGGGTTATTGATAGGGGAACGATCAGCCATGATCACAATGAATGGCGATGCAGTCTCGAAGGTCCGAATGGCCTCCTTCTGCACCTATTTTCTATGTTTCTATGTTTCTATGTTATCACTCCTCATCACCTTCCCCACAGCCAACAACGGATCATTGTGGGCTCCACCTTTCCTTGATCATCGTTGCTATGTTTCTATGTGATGTTACCAAGATGAATTCCCTTTCCACATGAACATTAAACTGGTTAACTGACCGAAAGCTTAACTTCCAGTTTTTGCTCCAAACCAATAAAACGTGTATAAAAGATTGTCTGCTGGCTGTAGACACAAAATGATGGAGTAACTCAGCCGGTCAGGTCAGACAGCGATTTCTCCTTTTCTCCAGAGACGCTGCACGACCCGTTGAGTTACTCCAGCATTTTATGTTGTGTGACAAGGGGTCACAGCTTAAGGATAAGGGGGAAATCCTTTAAAACCGAGATGAGAAGAACTTTTTTCACACAGAAAGTGGTGAATCTCTGGAACTCTCTGCCACAGAGGGTAGTTGAGGCCAGTTCATTGGCTATATTTAAGAGGGAGTTAGATGTGGCCCTTGTGGCTAAGGGGATCAGAGGGTATGGAGAGAAGGCAGGTACGGGATACTGAGTTGGATGATCAGCCATGATCATATTGAATGGCGGTGCAGGCTCGAAGGGCCGAATGGCCTACTCCTGCACCTAATTTCTATGTTTCTATGTTTCTATGTCTATCTTCGATGTTAACCAGCATCTGCAGTTCCCTCCCACACGTGTATACTGGTTGCGTTAGCCAGCAATAGAGAAATCAGAATGTGTTAGAGGATGAGGAAGTACATGGAATACAAAACAGGTTTGGGACGGTGAACTACAAGCACAAGTAAGAACACAAAGTGCTGGGAGTAAATCAGAGGAAGAAGCAGCATTTCTGGAGAGCGTGGATAGAGGATGGATAGGTGACGTCTCGGGTCGGGACGTATCTCAAGACTATTCCACTGTGGCATAGAGAGACAACGAGATGATGGAGGCCACCACCAGCATCTCCAGGCCTGGCCGACCCCTGCAATTCCAACTCATTGCTGCCTGTCTTTGAGGCCATGGTAATGGGCCTGTCCCACTTGGGCAACTCTTTAGGTGACTGCCAGGGACTAGTTTTATTGGGATTCACCTTCGACACCTGGCAACAACCTACAACAGCACCTACGTCAACCTATGACAATCTACGACAACCTACGACAGCAAAAATTGTCACCACTGTCGCTGAAAAATTTTCAACGTTGAAAATTTGGCGGCAGTCACCTGTAGTCGCCCAAGAAATCACCTGTGGGTCAGGCCCATTAGAGACTGCATTTATAAGAACTTTGAAACATGAAAGATACGAGTTGGCAGCAGACACATGGCAATTCTTGTGCACTCAGTGAAATCCACTATTCTTACACACTTGTACATAAGTGTGATTGTGCTTATGTGTAATAAGATTTCTGAATTGTATGCAAGAAAATCAGATTTTCCTGTACCGAGGTGCCTGGGACAATAAAGTACCAATATCTGCATGCTCTTTATATGTATGTGGGAAACAGGCCCTTCAGCCCATCGAGTCCGCGCTCACCAGCGATCCCCGCACACTAATGCCCCTGTCCCACTTAGGACACCTGAACGGAAACCTCTGGAGACTTTGTGGTTCCCGGAGGTTGCAGGTGGTTGCCGGAGGTTGCAGGTAGTGGAAGCAGGTAGGGAGACTGACAAAAACCTCCGGAAACCGCACGGAAACCTTGGGTGGGGTGCAAAGTCTCCAGAGGTTTTCGTTCAGGTTTCCTAAGTGGGACAGGGGCATAACACTATCCGACACACACTAGCCGACACACTAAATACAATTTTACCAAGCCAATTAACCTTCAAACCTGTACTTCTTTGGAGTGTGGGAGAAAACCAGAGCACCTGGAGAAAACGCACCATGCAGTTCACGGGGAGAACGTACAAACTCCCTACAGACAGCGCCCGTAGTCAGGATTGAACCCGGGTCTTTGGCGCTGTAAGGCAGCAGCTGTACCGCTGTGCCACCGAACTTCTGAACATGCACCCTGCACTTTGCACCTTGCAGTGTTCTATATTTGGTTTCAGAAAGAGCAGAATTCCAGAAAGGTTTGCCGCAGAGAGAGTGAATATAAATATGATCAATGATAATGCATTATCTATTTCATGAATGTCAACAGAATTCACTGGCCCAATCAACCAGGGCACTCCACAGATGCATTCTTTAAAGTGATCTTCCTATTTTAGCTTTGCCGACTCGTGCTTTTTAATCTTTGCCAGGGCATATTGTCTAAATGTTTTCAAGTTAATACAAAGAGCTTTCTGTTACACAGGGGACGGGATGTGTTCCAATTGTATTTCAAAAGCAAGCAAGCAATTAGTCATGGACACAATGTGCTGGAGTAACTCAGCGGGTCAGGCAACATCTCTGGAGAACATGGATAGGTCGAGTGTTGCCCATAGTGTGTAAGATTGAACTGGTGTAAGGATGAACATCCTAGGCTGTTCTGACCCGTCCTGCATTGTCCTGGGTTGCTCTGGTATATGCTGCACTGTTCTGGGCTGTCCTGGGCTGTTCTGAGCTGTCCTGGACTGTTCTGGGCTGACCCGGGCTGTCCCGGGCTGTCCTGGACTGTCCCGGGCTGTCCCGGGCTGTCCTGAGCTGTCCCTGTCCTGGGCTGTCCTGGGTAAATGGTGGGCTTTTCCACGTGCGTTGGCGGTGCAACATGATACAAAACAACCTCCGAATGGCTGCCTGCCAAGGCACCAATGCCTCCCAGCAGTTGCTCCACAATGAACACAGCAGAATTTCTACTTCCTTCAGCTTCACTGCCACTACAGTGCCACTCGACATTGTGAGCGGCACTGTAGAGTTGCTGCCTCACAGCACCGGACACCTGGATTCAATCCCGACCACGGGTGCTGTCTGTACGGAGTTTGTATGTTTTCCCGTGACCTGCGGGGGTTTTCTCCAGGTGCTCTGGTTTCCTCGCACACTCCAAAGACATCCATGTTTGTAGGCTAATTAGCTTTGTAAAATTGTATTGTAGAGTATTAGTGTGTGGGGATCGCTGGTTGGGTGTGGAGTCGGTGGGCCAAAGGGCCTGTTTCAGTGCTGTTTCTCTAAACTAAACTAAACTAAACTAAACTAAACTAAACTAAACTAAACTAAACTAAACTAAAAGCCCTGTCCCACGGTGCGAGTTCATTCCAAGAGCTCTCCCGAGTTAAAAAAAAAATCAAACTTGTGGTAAGCACGGAGAATGAACGTAGCGGGTGCATCGGAGCTCGGGGACGTCTCTTAACGGCTCGTAACGCTAACAGCAGGTATTCGGGAAGACTCGCTAACAGCAGGTAAGCACGGGAAGACTAGTGAAGATGTTGAAAAATGTCCACGAGAGCCCCGAGTACCAACGAGTGGCCATTACTATAAATCTCCAGTTCGAATCAGGGCAAACTCGGGAGAGCTCTTGGAATGAACTCGTACCGTGGGACAGGGCTTTAAACACCTGGACAACCATCCAGCAAACTTTCTGTGCAAACCAACAGAGAAGAATTTGCTGTGAAGTCGAGATGATTAGGATAAAGGGATTCATGTAAGCACAGTGGCTAATCCTAATGTAGCATCGTCCTCAGTCATCTCTGGTTGTTTGCTTTCTGACTTCATTTTCCTGTCACTAATCCACTTTATATTTTCTTTCAGCTTAAGTCTCCGACGTTAATAGCAGGCTCAACAAGAGCGATTTAACCTATTGGCCCCCTAAGTGTGGAGATATCTTTGTGCGCCCTCGTCGCGGAGGCATGTTCCCCATCACTTCTACAAGAATAAAAGAGAGGGGAGAAGAAAGAACAAACGAGAAGCGGCAAAGTCAAGAATGGGAATAAGCTTTGGCAAAACACAATCATCTTTAACCTCGTTGTTTGATAATAAACCAGCGGAGGGTCGGAAACCCTGTCATTCGCTTCTGTTTTGTACTTTGTGGCTGAGTTCAAACAGCCAGCAGCCGTTCAGAAAGAAAATCCTGCAATCAATGATGCACCTACTTAGACTCGAGTAAGGGATTTGCAAACAAGGGTGGAAAACATGAAAGCAGAAGCACTCAGCACGTCAGTCAGCACGGTCGGAGAGTTAACGTTTCGGGTCTGAGACTGTTGGAGCTGAGAAACCTTCTCTGGAAACTTTGCACGTAACTAGTAAATCTCCGGGAGGCGAGACCCAAGAAAGGGACACGTTTACTAGACAGTTTTATTGAGCTTTCATTTCATTTTACGAGGATGTTGCCAGGACTGGAGGGTCTGAGCGACAGGCAGAGGATGAGCAGGCTGGGACTCTATTCCTTGGAGCGCAGGAGGATGAGGGGTGATTTTATAGAGGTGTATAAAATCATGACAGGAATAGATCGGGTAGACGCACAGAGTCTCTCGCCCACAGTAGGTGAATCGAGGACCAGAGGACATGGGTTCAAGGTGAAGGGGAAAAGATTTATTAGGAATCCGAGGGGTAACTTTTTCACACAAAGGGTGGTGGGTGTGTGAAGAGAAGGTAGTTGAGGCAGGGACTATCCCAATGAAACAGTTAGACAGGTACATGAATAGGACGCTATATTTAAGAAGGAGTTAGATGCGGCCCTTGTGGCTAATGGGATCGGGGTATGGAGAGAAGACAGGTACAGGATACTGAGTTGGATGATCAGCCATGATCATATTGATGCTAAATGCATTTTGTTGTCTCTGTACTGTACACTGACAATGACAATTAAAATTGAATCTGAATCTAAATCTGAATCTGAATGGTGGTGCAGGCTCGAAGGGCCGAATGGCCTACTCCTGGGCCTATTTTCTATGTTTCTATGATTCTATGACAGGTTTGGATGGATATGGACCAAACACAGGCAGGTGGGACTAGTGTAGCTGGGACATTGTTGGCCATGTGGGTGAGTTGGGCCGAACGGCCTGTTTCCACACTGTATCGCTCTATGAGTCTTTCATATTCTTTGTACCTCGTTATATTAGTTTGGAGTTTAGTTTAGAGATACCATTGATCACCTGTTCATACCTGTATTCCCACTACAATCAAGGGGTGAGTTGCAGAGGCCTACAAATCCACAGGCCTTTGGGATGTGGGAGGACACCCAGACTGAAGAAGGGTCCTGACCCAAAATGTCACCCGTCCTTTTTCTCCAGAGATGATGCCTGACCTGCTGAGCTACTCCAGCACTTGATGTCTATCTTTGGGATAAACTAGATTGAGTTAGTTTAGAGATACAGCGCAGAAACGGGCCCTTCAGCCCATCGAGTCTGCACCGATCGGCGATCCCCACACATTAACACTATCCTATGCACACTAGCAACAATTTACACTTACACCGAGCCAATTAACCTACAAACCTGAACCTGTACGTCTTTGGAGTGTGGGAGAAAACCAAAGTTCTCAGAGAAATCCCACACGGTCACAGGTGAGAACGTGCAAACTCCGCTCAGACAGCACCAGTAGTCGGGATCGAACCCGGGTCTCCAGCGCTGCAAGCGGAAAAGGCAGCAACTCTACCGCTGCGCAACAGTATCTGCAGTTCTTTGTTTGTACAAGAGTCAAGAGTGTTTAATTGTCATATGTACCGACAGGGGAACAATGAAATTCTTCCTGGCAGCAGCTTAACAGGCCGGTTAAATGCAACATATACAGAAAAACAGAATGAAAAAAACTCACTACATTAATAACTAATACTAGGGCAAAAAAATCCCATGGTGACCACGTTGGCCGAGGATCTAAAATTGAAGGAACTGGACAATTAAGAAACCTGGTCAGCTCCAAAATGGATCATTTTGGAACAGCTTTAAGCCTGCACTGGTAATGGTGAGGAGCTCAGCTTCAGTGTGTAGGAAGGAACTGCGGATAGACACAAAATGCTGGAGTAACTCGGCAGGTCAAGCATCATCTCCGGAGAAAAGGAATAGGTGACGTTTCGAGTCGAGACCTTTCGGGTCGAGATTCCAAGGAGAGAGGAACAAGAGATATGAGACATAGGACAGATGAATGGAAGATATGCAAAAAGCAACGATAATCAAGGAAACGTGGAGAGGTGATCACGAGTTATACAGGCAGTGGAACTGAACTTTTCTCCTGAGATGCTGCTTGACCAGCTGAGTCCCTCTCGCTTTTTGTGGCCGGCTTCACTTCAGTTGCAGGTTCAGCAAACTGTCCGGGAAGTTTCAGACGGATGTTACAAGCAAATAGTAGTTGAGCAGAGCATCAAAAGTTGAGCAGAGCACCACTCCCCTTCCTGCTGGACATATACAAGAAGAGATGTATCAACAGAGCCATCTCCATCATCAAAGACCCTTACCACCCATCGCATGACATTTTCTCCATCCTCCCATCTGGGAAGAGGTACAGGAGCATTAGCTGCAAAACCAGCAGGATGCTCCTCAGCTTCTTCCCACAGGCTATAAGACTGTTAAATGGACTTTGCCCCCTGCCAAGTATCGCGCACAAACCCCCACACTGCAGCAGAGCCACTGTTGTGCCGCTGCCGGTCGGAACGGCTGTTGAATGTTTAGTAGAGTGTTAAATTTGTTCATGACATGTATTTTTTAATTTTAATTCCTATTTATTTTTTTAATGCAAACTGAATGGACACTGGTTGAGCAACGTTTTTTTGTTTCCTCTGGATATGCGAATACTCAGGAAATGACAATAAAGATTTACAATTACAATTACAATTACAAAAGCCTACTGGTTGCAGCCTCAAGGGCCTGTCCCACTTGGGCGACATTTGCACGTCACGCAGATGGCGAGCGAAGATTTGGTACATCCCGAAATCCTGGGGCGCCTCGCGCGACCGCACGTCACCACGCACCATGCGCACGTCACATGCGCGGCATGACACGCGGTTTATGCCTCGTGACGCATTAATGATGTCGCATAAATTACGCGCAAATGGCGCCCAAGTGGGACAGGCCCTTCACACTTTGAGCTGCTTTGACCTGGCGAAGCAATGTTGGACTTCTCTCGGATTTCGCTAATTGACCAGCAAATTCTTTACAATGACATCCACATTGATCAGCACTGAAACGCCCGGACATCATTCAGCCAACCTCCGCCCTGTCATCAGTCTTGTCCTACAACCTGTCGCTCTTAAGGATTGCATGGGAGAGTAACACAGGCAACACGGCAGAACCAAAGTGCAAGCTTTATATCCCCGTGGAAAGCAACAGAATAGAATGTGGCACATTCCTGGCATAACTTCCCATTTTCTTGGACGACCAGTGTCAAAGGAATGAATGCGTTCTGGCATTTAGATGGGGATTTTATTCCCTCTTAAGACTTGCTCAGTGGTGTAGTCAATGTTTCACCACAGCCAGTCAGCATGCTATGGGACTACAGAGAACACAATACTTACAATGGCAGCGTTTCTCAACCTTGCGGAACCCTGGAAATAATTTTCATGTCTCAGGGAACCCCTGCATAAAAATTATTGTATTTCTTTATTAGTCTCTTTCTTTCCCTTTCACAAACTTAAAGTCCATAAGGCAAACATAATATATTTTTCCTGATAACTGGTTTAAGCAAATAAATAACTTATGTTTTTCTCAAGTTTATTGACGATGCAAAAAAAAACTGCTTGTCATTTGACGAGACACAAATCCGTCACGTACAGCTCCGTATGCCGCCAAATATGACATCGCTAAATATACGTTGCTAAACATGCCGTACGTATATAATAAAATTACGAACATGAAATTAAACACAAAAGTGACTCAAAAATATGCTTTCATAGCAAAAGGATTTGAGTATAGGAGCAAGGAGGTTCTACTGCAGTCGTACAGGGTCTTGGTGAGACCACACCTGGAGTATTGCGTACAGTTTTGGTCTCCAAATCTGAGGAAACATTTTTGCCATAGAGGGAGTGCAGAGACGGTTCACCAGACTGATTCCTGGGATGTCAGGACTGTCTTATGAAGAAAGACTGGATAGACTTGGATTATACTCTCTAGAATTTAGGAGATTGAGAGGGGATCTTATAGAAACTTACAAAATTCTGAAGGGGTTGGACAGGCTAGATGCAGGAAGATTGTTCCCGATGTTGGGGGAAGTCCAGGACAAGGGGTCACAGCTTAAGGCTAAGGGGAAATCCTTTAAAACCGAGATGAGAAGAACTTTTTTCACACAGAGAGTGGTGAATCTCTGGAACTCTCTGCCACAGAGGGTAGTTGAGGCCAGTTCATTGGCTATATTTAAGAGGGCGTTAGATGTGGCCCTTGTGGCTAAGGGGATCAGAGGGTATGGAGAGAAGGCAGGTACGGGATACTGAGTTGGATGATCAGCCATGATCATATTGAATGGCGGTGCAGGCTCGAAGGGCCGAATGGCCTACTCCTGCATCTAATTTCTATGTTTCTATGTTTCTATGACATATGATTAGCCTATTTATCACTATTTCTATCCAAACCCCTTGCAACCTTGTTCCCGACGTTGGGGGAGTCCAGAACCAGGGGCCACAGTTTAAGAATAAGGGGTAAGCCATTCAGAAGGGAGATGAGGAAACACATTTTCACACAGAGAGTTGTGAGTCTGTGAAATTCTCTGTCTCAGAGGGCGGTGGAGGCCGGTTCTCTGGATACTTTCAAGAGAGAGCTAGATAGGGCTCTTAAGGATAGCGGAGTCAGGGGATATGGGGAGAAGGCAGGAACGGGGTACAGGAATGGCGACACCGAGCCGGGAGCTCCAGAAACCGCACGAACGTTCGACAAGCCCCGACCCGGGGTCTGATCGCGCGGCACGGGGGAGCTGAGATCCCCCCCCCCCCATGCAGGAGTCGATCACCTGATGAGGAGGCCCGCCACCGGCTACGGGAGCCAAGATGGTCCCGTCAACGGAAGGCACAAGGCCCCAGACCACTGGAGAACAAAGAAGGGAAGAGATTTAACTTTTTTTTTGCCTTCCATCACAGTGAGGAATGTGGAGGAGTCACTGTGGTGGATGTTCATGATAAAATGTATTTTTTGCATCCTGTTGATTTTTTATTGTGTGACTGACTTGGCAAAATGAAATTCCTCGTATGTTGCAAAACATACTTGGCTAATAAAGTATTATTGTATTGTAGTGTGTGTAGGATAGTGTTAATGTGCCGGGATCGCTGGTCGATGCGGACTCGATGGGCTGAAGGGCCTGTTCCGCGCTGTATCTCTAAACTAAACTAAACTAACTGTTGCTTATCTCTTGCTTGGTCACATTATATTTAAAAAACCTCCACTGACCTATTAGCCTCCCACTACTCAGCCTGGTAATGTTTGACGAGAGACTAGTTACATTAGCAAAGCATTAGAAATCATGTGGAAATATTGAGTGCAGAGGCTGAGAAGTTAGATATTTCAAGAAATCTGAGCAGTTAAAAACATCAGCAGAGGCAACCACCAATTGGCACTGGGCCTGTATTCGCTGGAGTTTAGAAGGATGAGGAGGCACCTCATTGAAATTTTGTGAAAGGCTTTGATAGAGTGGATCCGGTGTGGATGTTTCCACTCGTGGGAGAGTCTAGGATTAGAGGGCACAGCCTCGGAATAGAAGGACGTTCCTTTAGAAAGGAGCAGAGGAGGGATTTCTTTAGTCAGAGGGTGGTGAATCTGTGAAATTCGTTGCCGAAGACGGCTGTGGAGGCCAAGTTGATGGTTATTTTTGAGGGGGAGATTGATTGATTCTTGCTTAGTACGGGTGTCATGGGATATGGGGAGAAGGCAGGAGAATGGAGTTGAGAGGGAGAGATAGATCATAAGGTCATACGGTCTTAAGGAATAGGAGTAGAATTAATCCATTCGGCCCATCAAATCTTCTCCGCCATTCACGTTTTAGCTGACCTATCTCTCCCTCCTAACCCCATTCTCCTGCCTTCTCCCCATAACGTCTGACACCAGTTTTAGTCAAGATCAGCCACGAATGGATGGCGAAGTACAGTTAATGGGCCGAATGGCCAAATTCTGCTCCTAGAAATGATGAACTATGTGAGGCTGAATCTTCACCAGGGCAGCACCCCCCTCAGTGTAGAATAGATACATCAGCCTCGACTACGTCATCTGGTCTTTAGAAAAGGCCCATCAATATTTGCCTCAGATAAGACAATAGACAATAGACAAAAGGTGCAGGAGTAGACCATTCGGCCCTTCGAGCCAGCACCACCATTCAAATGTGATCATGGCTGATTATCCCCAATCCTGCCCACTCCCCATATTCCCTGACTGCAATATCTTTAAGAGCCCTATCTAGCTCTCTCTTCAAAGTATCCAGAGAACTGGCCTCCACTGCCCATTGAGGCAGAAAATTCCACAGATTCACAACTCTCTGTGAATAAAAGTGTTTCCTCGTCTCCGTTCTAAATGACCTACCCCTTATTCTTAAACTGTGGCCCCTGGTTCTGGACTCCCCCAACATCGGCAACATGTTTCTGGCCTCTAGCGAGCCCAAACCCTAAATAATCTTATATGATTCAATAAGATTCCCTCTCATCCTTCTAAACTCCAGAGCGTACAAGCCCAGCCCAGCCGCTCCATTCTCTCTGCATATGACAGTCAATGCTACAGCTGAGCCCCAGCCACCACGTTAGACCAGATATACTGCTGGGATCTCCAAAGAGTTATTAGCGTGCAGTAATGCCAAGTGCTTTGAACCACGGACACCTCATCTTCAGTTCCAAGTCCGCTGGTAAAGGAGGATGTGAATAAAACAGGAGTGATAACAGATGAGGCACATTAAAATAATTACAATTCCTGCTTCCTGTAATCTGAAGTGTGGGAGTAGGCTTGGTCACAAGGGAGCTAACTACTGCATATTATAAATGTCGTTTTGCCTGCTTGTTCACACACGGTTAAAAAAAAACACACGTTTGTCTTTCAACAGGGAACACAGAAGAGAAATTTGTCTACAAGTTTTGACAACAGAATACACGGAAGAGAATTCACTGGTTCTTTGAACAGTTAACTAACAAATTACCGAACAGCAGTATTCAGAGCTAGTAACAAAGAACTGCAGATGCTGGTTTATACCAAAGATAGTCACAAAGTGCAGGAGTAACTCAACAGGTCAGGGAGCATCTCAGGTGAAAAAGGGTGGGTGATGTTTCGGGTCGGGACCCTTCTTACATAGAAACATAGAAACATAGAAAAACAGGTGCAGGAGTAGGCCATTCGGCCCCTCGAGCCTGCACCGCCATTCAATATGAGCATGGCTGATCATCCAACTCAGTATCCCATACCTGCCTTCCCTCCATACCCCCTGATCCCTTTAGCCACAAGGGCCACATCTAACTCCCTCTTAAATATAGCCAATGAACTGGCCTCAACTACCTTCTGTGGCAGAGAATTCCACAGATTCACCACTCTCTGTGTAAAAAAATGATTTTCTCATCTCGTTCCTAAAAGACTTCCTTCTTATCCTTAAACTGTGACCCCTTGTTCTGTAGAAGTAAATAAGTTCCTCAGACTTATTTACTGCTACTTTGTCAGTGCTGCACTCCTGGTGAATTGAAATCAGTGGGTCAGACAGCATTAGTGGATAGTTAGACTGGAGTTAATATTGCAGCCTGGTGACCAGCTACTTGTCAGCCGTGCCACAGTGTGTAGCAACTCCTTGCTACTGAGTCAGAAGGCTGGGGATTTAAACGACACTCTGGAGACTTGCCACACAATGCACTTTGTCACTGCAGTGCCAATTCCGTGCGTGTGTGACACTGTTAGAGCCACGACCTTCCAGACACGGTTTTAAACCACGATCCTATCTGGGGGTCAGATCTCTCGGCATTAGTTTAAAGAAGGTTTCATTATTCTTCCCGTTTGAGCAAGAGTACTGTGAGGCCGGGCAGGAGGTGAGTCATCCCATTGCATCCGTGCTGGCCAACAGTCTGCCTTATATTACTCTTGTGATAATGAGGCGAATAATTTGCTCAGTTTCCTGGAAGGAAATAAGCCCTTCGGCCCATCTCATCCATGCTGAACAAGATGTCCCATTTATACTAGTTCCGCCTGTCCATGTTTGGCCCATATCCCTCTAAACCTTTCCTATCCATGTACCTATCCAAATGTCTTTTAACTATTGTTATAGTACCGGCCTTAACTACCTCCACACAAGTTCACAGGTTATAGGCCATTCGGCCCATCGAGCCCACTCTGACATTCAATCATGGCTGATCTCTGCCTGCAAATCCCAATTTCCTGCCTTCTCCCCATAACCCTTGACATTCGTTCCAATCAAAAATTTGTCTATCTCTACCTTAAAAATGTCCACTGACTGGGCCTCCACAGCCCTCTGTGGCAATGAGTTCCGCAGATTTACTATCCCCTAACTAAAGAAGTTTCTCCTCTCCTCCTTTAATTCTGAGGCTATGACCTCTGGTCCTAAACTCTCCCACCGGTGGAAACATCCTTACCACATCCACTCTATCTGTGCCTTTCATTATTCTGTAAGTTTCAAGATGCTCCTCGGGAAGTTCGTTCCGTGTATCCACCTGTGTGAAAAAGTTATCCCTCAGGTTCCTTGCCTGGCCCACCAAGTCCACGCTGACAATTGATCAGCCCGTTCACACTAGTTTAGTTTAGTTTATTGTCACGTGTCCCGAAATACAGTGAAAAGCTTTTGTTGCGTGCTAACCAGTCAGCGGAAAGACGATACATGATTGCAATAGGGCCATCCACAGTGAACAGGTACATGATAAAGGGAATAACGTTTAATGCAAGATAAACATAGAAATTAGGTGCAGGAGTAGGCCATTCGGCCCTTCGAGCCTGCACCGCCATTCAAAGTCCTTCTCTCCATACCCCCTGATCCCCTTAGCCACAAGGGCACATTAAAGCCATGAGTGGCCGAGGTGGCAGAGAGTTCCAGAGATTCACCACTCTCTGCGTGAAAAAAAGTTCTCCAATCTCGGTTTTAAAGGATTTCCCCCCTATCCTTAAGCTGTGACCCCTTGTCCTGGATTTCCCTAACATCGGGAACAATCTTCCTGCATCTAGCCTGTCCAACCCCTTAAGAATTTTGTAAGTTTCTATAAGATCCCCTCTCAATCTTCTAAATTCTAGAGAGTATAAACCAAGTCAGTTGTCCTGATTACAGCTGGGAAGAAACTGTCCCTGAATCTGGAGGTGTGCGTTTTGTCACTTCTGTACCTCTTGCCCGATGGGAGAGGGGGAGAAGAGGGAATGATCGAGGTACCTCACTTTTTGAGGAAAAATATCGCTGAATCCTGTTTACTTGAGGTTAGGGATACGGCGTGGAAACAGGCCTTTCGGCCCACCGAGCCCATGCCGACCAGCGATCCCCGCACATTAACCCTGTCCTGCACACACTGGGAACAATTGACACTTATACCAACTATACAAACCCAAGCTAATCAGCCCACAATCCTGTACGTCTTTGGAGTGTGAGAGGAAACCGAAGATCTTGGAGAAGACCCATGCAGTCACAATAGACCATAGACAATAGCTGCAGGAGTAGGCCATTCGGCCCTTCGAGCCAGCACTGCCATTCAATGTAATCATGGCTAATCATCCACAATCAGTACCCCGTTCCTGCCTTCTTCCCATATCCCCTGACTCCGCTATCTTTATGAGCCCTATCTAGCTCTCTCTTGAAAGTATCCAGAGAGCCTGCCTCCACCGCCCTCTGAGGCAGAGAATTCCACAGACTCACCACTGAAAAAGTGTTTCCTCATCTCCATTCTAAATGGCTTACCCCTTATTCTTAAACAGTGGCCCCTGGTTCTGGACTCCCCCAACATCGGCAACATGTTTCCTGCCTCTAGCGTGTCCAAGCCCTTAATAATCACGTACAAACTCCGTGCAGACAGTCCCCGTAGTCGGGATCGAACCCGCATCTCTGGCACTGCAAGCGCAGTAAGGCAGCAACTCCACCGCTGCGCCCTTTGTGGATCGAATCGGGGAAGGAAGGAGCAAGGGCCTCGGCATTAATCTTTGTGTGACAAAGGTTTGCGGAACTAAGATCACAGGAAGTGCCTCAGTTGTAATACACTGACCAGTGTTTCACTTCAAAGGGTTTTGTCTTCGAGCCTGTCATTAAATGCTTGACTACTAATCCAATTTTACATTCAAAACTCTAAAATGCCCACTCAATGTTTTTTTTTTACGTTCAAAAAGAGAGATGCAAGTTGAAGTTTTTAATCGAATGGTATACCAGACATATGTGTCACGAGTGGTTGCCTGGGGTGGGAGTTGTGGCAAATATGTTCTACGTCTGTCTGTGGTGATTAAGCTTGGTTTAGTCTATGCTTCCCTCAGTTAAAGAGGAAGCGTGGTGCGGCGATGTGAATTGATAACATATAAGGCAAGGAAGAAGTATCGCTGTGGAATGTTACAGGTATTGCCCCGGCAAATGACAAAGGCTTGAACCGTTCGAGCTGCCGAGACAGTTCGCTGTAAAGTTCTTTGGAGGGAAACATACATCAGTAAAGAATGCAGTGAACCAGACACTTCTGGTCTTTATTTTTCCTGCCCCTCAGGTCAATGCAACGTACTAACCTCTGCAGAATGGTTCCTGTCTCAGCAGTCTTTAGTTTGGTTTAGTTTAGTTTAGTTTAGAGATACAGCGTGGAAACAGCTGAGACCGCATCGGCCAGCGGTCCCCATACACGAGTACTGTACGACACACGCACACACAAAGGACAATTTACATTTAGACCAAGCCAATGAACCTACAAATCTGTATGTCTTTGGAGTGTGGGAGGAAACTAAAGGTCTCTGAGAAAACCTACGTGGTCACGGGGAGAACGTGCAAACTCCGTACAGACAGCACCTGCCGTCGGGATCAAACCCGGGTCTCTGGCGCTGAAAGCACTGTAAGGCGAATACCCTACTGCTGCGCCACTGTGCCACCCTTTAGACCTTAAACTTTGGAGATACAGTGTCCTTTGGCTCATCGAGTCTGCTCCGACCAGCGTTCACCCGTCCCCTACTCTGCCTGACACACTGGGGACAATTTCTAATTTTTTTAACCAAAGCCAATTAACCTACAAGCCTGCACGTCTTTGAAGTGTGGGAGGAAACCGGAGCACCTGGAGAAAAACCCAAACAAGTAACGGGGAGAACGTACAAATTCTGTACAGACAGTGCCCATAGTCAGAATCGAACCTGGGTCTCCGGCGATGTTAGGCAGTAGCTCTACCGCTGCGCCACCGCGCCGCCCCATCTCAGGAGTCTTCCATCTCAGCGATGCTGCACTTCAGGAGACATTAATTGTATTTGAAAAGTCAATCTTGCAATAACGACTCAAGAGGTTTCGACCAGCCCGACCCGGGGTCAGATCGCCCGGCGCGGGGGAGCTGAGATTCCCCCCCGGTACAGGAGCTTGATCGCCCCGACGCGAATGCCCAAACGCCACCGACTACGGGAGCCAAGATCGTCCCGTGAATGGAACGCTCGAGGCCCCCGACCGTGGGGGAACAAAGAAGGGAAGAGATTGAACTTTCGGTTTCGCCTTCCATCACAGTGAGGAATGTGGAGGAGTCACTGTGGTGGATGTTCATGTTAACATGTATTTTGTGTGTCTAGTTGCTTTTTATTGGTGCAACTGTGTGGCAAATGAAATTCCTCGTATGCTGCAAAACATATTTGGCTAATAAAATATGATTAAGATAATTTAGTTTAGTTTAATTTAGTTTAATTTATTGTCACACGTACCGAGGTACAGTGAAACGTTTCTTGTGTTGTGTCCTTCAGCCCATCCTGATCCTGTGGACCAAGATGCCTCATGTAAGCTAGTGCCATTTGCCCGCTTTTGGTCCTTATCACTCGATACCTCTCCTGTCCATGTATCTGCCAAAAATGTTTTAATTGTGTAGATGGAAGTATATAAAATGATCAGAGCGCCAGTTATGGAAAGCAGTCAGAGCCTTTCTTCCGGGAGAGAAATGCCAAGCAATAGAGGGCATAGCTTTCATTTAAAGGAGATTTGCGGGGCACATTATTTTACAAGGAGAGTGGTGTGTTCCTGGAATGGAATGCCAGGGATGGTGGTGGAGGCAGATATGATAGTGTGATGTTTAAGAGGCTTTTAGATTGGCTAGATGGAAATGTAGGGGGGGGGGGGGGGGATATGGATCATGTGCAAGCAGACGTGATCTGTTGAACCTGCCATTAAGTTCATCACAGACACTATGAACCAAAAGGTGTGTTTCTGTGCTGAACTATTTCTTGCTCTCAAGTGATAAAAATGATTTGGAACAGAAAGCACCAACAGCAAGAAACTGCATTCTTGTGTAGGAAGGAACTGCTGATGCTGATTTACACTGAAGATGGACACAAATTGCTGGAGTAACTCAGAGGGTCTGGCAGCATCTCTGGAGAAAAGGAATAGGTGACATTTTGGGTCGAGACCCATCTTTAGACTGAGAATCAGGAAGGGCCTCAATCTGAAACATCATATGTTATATTGCTCTGGAGATGCTGCCCAACCCGCTGAGTTACCTCAGCATTTTGTACTGCATTAATTCTTGATTCATTCGACAGTAATTCAAACTCTTAATTCTAATTAGATGAGAATTTGTCGAAGTTTGTTGAACTGTTGCGTAAACTGTGCTTCCTTCATTCCCTCGAATATAGAACAGTTAGCACATACCTGTTCAAGAGGTCCCATGATATGTCACATGATAACTCTATCCACTGTTGTCACTTTCTCGAACTCAAAACGAAGCTACAGAATAAGTCCTCAAAGTCTTCCCGAATGCAAGGGGCTATTCCTGCCAGGAATCATAGCATGCCATTAATATCAATGCAACCCGTCTTCAGATAAAGGAAGGCAACTTTGTGGAAACACACATGGCAAATGCATCTGTTTGGGTTTAGTGAGTAGGCCTTGGAATTAATCAATGGCCATCCGATGGGTTTAACAACATGTCCCATCTAATATCACCTGATTTTACACTGGCAAATAATTCAATTACCAAGTAACAACCACTCCAATGAAAAAACTTGATTGGATAGTTTAACTAGCCTTCTTTAGACTTTAGACAATAGAGGCTTTAGAGATACAGCACAGAAACAGGCTCTTTGGCCCACTGAATCCACGCGGACCAGTGATCACCCCGCACACAGGCACTATCCTACACGCTAGGGATGGCAAGACGTGCAGCGGTAGAGCTGCTGCCTTACAACACCAGAGATCCGGTTCAATCCTGACTCTGGGTGCTGTCTGTACGGAGTTTGTACGTTCTCCCTGTGAACACATTGGGTTTTCTCCGGGTGCTCCGGTTTTCGCCCACACTCCACAAACGTACAGGTTTGTCGATAAATTGGCCTCTGTAAATTGTAAATTGCCCCTAGCGTGCAGGATAGCGCTAGTGTACGGGGTGATCGCTGGTCGGCGTAGACGCGGTGGGCCGAAGGGCCTGTTTCCCCGCTGCATCTCCGAAGTAAAGATCTAAAATCCCATTTATGCAGGAGCTGTCTCTCCATCGAAAACCCCCCAATTTGTGAATTGGCATCACAAAAGGTTAACGCTGCCTTTAAACTTCACGCAACTTTCAGTTTCTTTGCAGAGTTTTTTTTTCCAATTATTATGGGGGGGTTTTTTTGTGTTATTAAATGGCAAGAAATCATAATTTTGTTGAAAGAGGTTGCCTTGAAAATGGACCGTGTCTCACAAACTCCAGTGTCCAAGGCTGGAGGTGGATACGAGCTTTTCCATGCTGGAGTTACCCAGCCTGGAGTTTTCTCATGGGAAAAGTAACACTTTAAGCTGTTTAAAAGAAAAGAAACGCAATAATGCTTACAAGCACACCCCGTTTTCCGTTTGATGTCGCCATGTTATCTGTTCCTCAAGCTTTTTGTTCCCATTCAAAGCATAAATGTGATTATTGAAGTGGGCTGTTTCGGCTGCTCAGAATACAAAAGTTCCTCGCTAATTGCTGCCACATCAAATGACTAGGAACATCCCCAATGGAAGACTTCAGACTGATGTGAAAAAGTTCAAGCATCACTAAAAAGTCGGGTTCTTTTTTTTTTTGTCCCTGCGATTTCCAACAAAGCTTAGGTTACTGAGGGTAGGGGGGCTTATCGCTCAGGAAGCCCTCTTCGCAGATTAGTTCTGCTCCACTGCTGGTTTGCTATGGCAGCTCAGGCCACTGCCAATCTACACTGGGAGCCTCCGTTGTTCCCCCCCCCCCCACCCGCCCCCCCCCCCCCGCAGCGAGCAAGGACAGTGGACCGCACGAGGAAACAAAGGGCGAAGCAAGAAAGCCCCCGCTGTGTAACTCTAGTGCAACCTCATTCCCCCTTCGTCACGCACCAGAGGCGTGAGTGCCTGGGTCTGGACCTCCACCGCACACGGAGCCCAGAGAGCTGTCAGAATCGCGGCGCGTTCAAAGCAACCTCCATTGTGCAAGCGGGCCAGAACTGGCACGGTCCACGTACTCCTCAAGGGATGCCACAAACTCGGACCCTGTTTTTTTTTTTTTTTTTTTTTTAATGCAATTCATTTAATTCCATGACACTCTGCTCTCTGGAACCCAATCGCTATCTCCTCCTTTCGGGCCGAGATGCACGGTGAATGGTATCCAGTTCAGGTCGTGACCCGTCAGTATTTGGTCATTGCAAATATAAGCTATGCGACCCTTATCAATGTCAACAGGTCTCTTCAACACTTAAAGAGCTGCTAGATAAATATAGCTGGCAGATAGCGTGCAGTCTACACCGAGCCTTCCATTACACTATTGTGCCCATGTTGCAGTCAAATCCCCGATAAAGAGGGCTATTATACAACCTCCAGTTGGGAGAACATGGGTCACGGTCCCTTGGAACATTACTTAACCTAAAGTTTGGGAGAATCCTTGCTGCTCGATTTGAAAAATGTTGCAATAGAGCCCTGTGTTTATTTACAGGGTGTGAAAGACTTAGTTGTCTCTGTAGCTAACTACAAGCTGACATCCTGAACAAAGCATCTTCCTTTTATCAGCTGCATGAATAACCTTTTTTCTGTCCATGGTTTAATCGTGAATTAAATTGTCTTCGGTAAATACTCAACACAAAGCTGGATAAATGGCACTAGTAATTCTTTTCATCCAAACTTTTATCTGCTTCAAAGAGTTTTTTTTTTAATTCTTAGACCATACAACAGGTGCATGCTTAATAATGTCTGTAACAACAAACTACCGATTCGACATTTTTCACCAGATGTGAACTTAAGGACATGATCCACTTCACAGATTGTAAAGTCAAAAGGAATGTTTTGTTATTGCAGCAGTCTGGTGGCTTAGCGGCTTCAGCATTTGCCTCTCCAAAGACCATGGGTGCAAGTCCGAGAGGCGTCACAATGAAGACGAGTTTGTTTCGTTCAGTTTAGAGATACAGCGCAGAAACCGGCCCCTCGGATCACCGAGTCCGCTCCGACCAGTGATCCCCGCACCCAAACACTACCCCACACAAACTAGAACAATGTACAAACCTTTCTCACACAGAGTGATGAGTCTGTGGTGGTGGAGGCAGGTTCTCTGGATGCTTTCAAGAGACAGCTAGATAGGGTTCTTAAAAATAGCGGGGATATGGGGAGAAGGCAGGAACGGGGTACTGATTGGGGATGATCAGCCATGATCACATTGAATGGCGATGTTGGCTCGAAGGGCCGAATGGCCTACTCCTGCACCTGTTGAATATTGTCTATTGTCTATTGTCTATTTACCGACGCCAATTAGCCTATAAATCTGAGATACACACAAAAGGTTGGAGTGACTCAGCTGGTCAGACACCATCTCTGAGAGAAAAGGAATAGGTGACATTTCGGGTCGAGACTCTTCTTCAGACTCTACCAACCTGTACGTCTTTGGAGTGTGTGAGGAAACCGGAGCTCCCGGAGAAAGCCCACGCAGGTCACAGTGAGAACGTGCAAACTCCGTACAGACAGGATCGAAGTCGGGTCTCTGGCACTGTAGGGCAGCAACTCTACCCTTGTATCAAAGTAAATAGAAAGAAAATTGGGTTGGATTTTTTTTCGCATTTTGTTGGGTCTTCTTCTTTCGAGTCCATCTTCCATGTTTCAAATGTTGACATCGCTGTCATGGTCTGTCCTGAAAAGGACGCAAACTTCCGGCGACAACCAGTGGGAGCCATCACTTGTTGCAATAGATGATGGTGGTAGCAGAATTAGCTCGGGATACTTCCAGTTTCCAGCCCCGCCACGCGGACACTTCTGCTATGTGGCCATTTTGTTAGGTTGGAAGACATAGAAACATAGAAACATAGAAAATAGGTGCAGGAGTAGGCCATTCGGCCCTTCGAGCCTGCACCGCCATTCAATATGATCATGGCTGATCATCCAACTCAGTATCCTGTACCTGCCTTCTCTCCATACCCCCTGATCCCTTTAGCCACAAGGACCACATCTAACTCCCTCTTAAATATAGCCATTGAACTGTGGCCTCAACTACCTTCTGTGGCAGAGAATTCCAGAGATTCACCACTCTCTGTGAAAAAATGTTTTTTTTTCATCTCAGTCCTAAAAGATTTCCCCTTTATCCTTAAACTGTGACCCCTTGTTCTGGACTTCCCCAACATTGGGAACAATCTTCCTGCATCTAGCCTGTCCAACCCATTAAGAATTTTGTAAGTTTCTATAAGATCCCCCCTCAATCTTCTAAATTCTAGCGAGTACAAACCGAGTCTATCCAGTCTTTACTCTTACCTTACCCACCAAAGAGTGCAAGAACCTACCAGCTTTGATTATTTGAACCCTGGATATATCTGGAGCTTCGTTCAGTAGTCGTCTATCTCATATTAATCATCTCGTCACCTGTCAGACGGAAGGAAATAGGCAACGCTTTCCGCCCGAAACGTTGCCTATTTCCTTCGCTCCATAGATGCTACCTCACCCGCTGAGTTTCTCCAGCACTTTTGTCTACCTTCAATTTTCCAGCATCTGTAGTTCCTTCTTAAATACCTTCATTCCATCTCTCCCCCTTCATCTTAAATCTGTTCTCTGATACATAGGTTTAAGATGAAGGGGTAAAGATTTAATAGGAATCTAATAGGAATACTCAGGTTCTTGATTTCCCTACTCTGGGCAAGAGACTCTATGCATTTACCCGATCTATTCCTCTCATGATCATACGCACGTCCTTAAGATCATCACATATCCTTCTGTGTACCAAGGAATAGCCCTTAAGTCCTGGCAACATCCTTGTAAATTTTCTCCGTAACCTTTCCAACTTGATAACAACTTAAAATATTTCAGTCCGAAGAAGAGTCAAAACCCAAAACGCCACCTTACCCATGTTCTCCAGAGATGCTGCCTGACCCGCTGAGTTACTCCAGCACTTTGTGTCTCTTTTTTTTTGCAAACCAGCATCTGCAGTTCCTTGTTTCTTTATCATTTCCTACTGTCCAGCTGATAAGATCCGGTATGGTCTTCATCTCTGATGTTTGCCTCTGGGACAATAATAAGGAACTTTCCCAGAAGTTGATTAGTGCGGGTGTCAGGGGTTCTGGGGAGAAGGCAGGATTGATTGAATAGTATAGACTTACTGGGTCGAATGGCCTAATTCTACTCCTGTCATTTATGATCTTATGATAAGTGTCAGAGCACAAAGTCTGATGAGAGGTGCATGAAAGAGGGAAGAAACATAGAAACACAGAAAATATGTGCAGGAGTAGGCCATTCGGCCCTTCGAGCCTGCACCGCCATTCAATTTGTTCATGGCTGATCATCCAACTCAGTATGCTGTACCTGCCTTCTCTCCATACCCCCTGATCCCTTTAGCCACAAGGGCCACATCTAACTCCCTCTTAAATATAATCAATGAACTGGCCTCAACTACCTTCTGTGGCAGAGAACTCCACAGATTCACCACTCTCTGTGTAAAAAATGATTTTCTCATCTCGGTCCTAAAAGATTTCCCCCTTATCCTTAAACTGTGACCCCTTGTTCTGGACTTCCCCAACATCGGGAACAATCTTCCTGCATCTAGCCTGTCCAACCCCTTAAGAATTTTGTAAGGTTCTATAAGACATATATAAACATATAGCCCAAATATTGTTTTTAAGTTAACCTAATTATTAGAATTACATCTCCCCAAGTGACCTGCGACAAGCAGTTTATATTAAACTCTGTTTGTGCTATTAGAACATAGAACTTGCCATTTTCTGATTAGTTTAGTTTAGTTTCGTGATATCGCGCGGAAACAGGCCCTTCGGCCCACCAAGTCCGTGCCGACCAGCGATCCTGGCACACTAGCACTATCCTACACACACTAGAGGCAATTTCCAATTATACCAAGCCAATTAACCTGCACACAGTGGTTTTGCAGTTAGTGAAGATGGTTGTGAGAGATTGCAGCAGGATCTGGATCGATTGGCCAGGTGGGCAGAGGAATGGTTTAATACAGAGAAGGGTGAGGTGTTGTATTTTGGGATGTCGAACAAAGGCAGGACCTACACAGTAAATGGTCAGCCTCTGGGTAGTGTTGTAGAGCAGAGGGATCTAGGAGTACAGGCGCAAGGTTCCATGAAGGTCGAGTCGCAGGTAGATAAGGAAGTCAAAAAGGCTTTTCGCACTTTGGCCTTCATCAGTCAGAGTATTGAGTATAGAAGTTGGGAGGTCATGTTGCAGTTGTATAAGACATTGGTGAGACTGCATTTAGAATATTGTGTTCAGTTTGGAGCACCATGTTATAGGAAAAATATAGTCAAGCTTGAAAGGGTTCAGAAAAGATTTACAAGGATGTTGCCAGGACTAGAAGGGTGTAAGCTATAGGGAGGGGGGGGGGGGAGAGGGGGGGGGAGAGGAGAGGGAAGGGGAGGAGAGGAGAGAGGAGAGGGGAGGTTGGGGCAGGCTGGGTCTCTATTCCATGGAGCACAGGAGGATGAGGGGAGATCTTATAGAGGTATTCAAAATCATGAGGGAATAGATCGGGTAGATGCACAGAGTCTTTTACGCAGAGTAGAGGAATCGAGGACCAGAGGGCATAGGTTCAAGGTGAAGGGGAAAAGATTTAATAGGAATCTAAGGGGTAACTTTTTCACACAAAGGGTGTATGGAACAAGTTCCCAGAGGAGGTAGTTGAGGCTGGAACCATCCCATTGTTTAAGAAACAGTTAGACAGGAGAAAACCCACGCAGGACACGTGGAGAATGTGCAAACTCCGCACAGGCAGCACCCGTAGTCAGGATCGAACCCGGATCTCCGGCGCTGTGAGGCAGCAGCTCCACCACGATGCCCTTAATGTCACAATTTCAAGGCAAGAACTAATGGCAAGTCAAGATAAGACAACCATATCAAAGCCTTTTGTCCAGCTGAAGATAGTTATTGAAGAGGAAGTAATCACATCCAGGCAATGCCCTCAGTCCCCACAATAGTTAAACACACGTTTCATCATTAGGACTCCTTTTTTAAAATAAAATCTAACATTCACAAAGAATTATCATTAATTTTAACATCCTTTTGGGGTGATCCTGTCTATTTGCATTGATTTGTATGAACTGTTTTATTTAAGTAGCTGGCCTTGATGATATAATTGACAGGAACTAGCTCGGAGGAGTAGTGTGTCTGGTTGAAGTAAGACGATTATTTGAAGCCCACTATGTTCGTTTCACTGTGAGAAAGGGAGATTCAAAATCTGCTTTAACCCTTAAACAGGGGGCGACGGTAGATTCGCTGCCTCACGCGGGTTCGATCCTGACCACGGGTGCCGCCTTACGGAGCTTGTTCTCCTGTTCTCCCCGTGACCTGCGTGGGTTCTCTCCGGGATCTCCCGTTTCCTCCCACTCTCCAGAACCGCAGATGCCGGTTTTACACCGAAGGTAGACACAAAGTGCTGGAGTAACTCAGCGGGGTCAGGCAACATCTCTGGGGGAAAAGGATGGAATCGCAGAGGGAGAGCAGTGAGAGGCAGCGCTGCAAAACCCCTGTTGGGGAGAGGAAGGGAACTCCTTCAAAGTCAGCACACCTGGAGTCTGAAGAAGGGTCCCACACCCAAAAATACATCCTTTTTCTCCAGACGTGCTGAGTTACCCCAGCACTTTGTGTCCATCTCTGCCTCAAAGGGCGGTGGAGGCCGGTTCTCTGGATACTTTCAAGAGAGAGCTAGAGGGGGCTCTTGAAGATAGCAGAGTCAGGGGATATGGGGAGAAGGCAGGAACGGGGTACTGATTGTGGATGATCAGCCATGATCACATTGAATGGCGATGTTGGCTTGAAGGACCTACTCCTGCACCTATTGTCTATTGTCTATTGTCTATCTTTCTCAGGCTCAGTATATATTTTTTAACGTAGTCTCTGTAACATAGGAAGCTTCACAACCAATTTGTGCAAACCATAAACCTACAAATATGATTCAATAATATCACGCACACTTTCTTAGTGATATTGAACTGCAAGGAGACCCATTGCTTGCCGGTCTGTCCCAGAAGAGGATCTACCATCATCAATTGTTTCACTATTTTATATTTCAATTCCTGTTGTCCCTTTGTATTTGCGCCCGTTGTACATGTGTGTGACTTGAATATACTAATTGTAGCATTATGTGGTAGTATGGGCGACACGGTGGCACAGCGGTGGAGTTGCTGCCTTACAGCGCTTACCTCGCCAGAGGCCCTGGTTCGATCCCGACTACGGGCGCTGTCTGTACGGAGTTTGTACGTTCTCCCCGTGACCGCGTGGGTTTTCTCCGAGATCTCCGGTTTCCTCGCACGCTCCAAAGACGTGCAGGTTTGTAGGTTAATTGGCTTGGTGCTAATTGTCCCCAGTGTGTGTAAAATAGTGTTAGTGTGCAGGGATCGCTGGTCGGTGCAGACTCGGTGGGCCGATGGGCCAGTTTCCACGCTGTATCTCTTAACGAAACTAAAGTAAATCTGATTTCAATGGATCGCATACAAACAGAAGTTTTTCACTCTATGTACATTAAACCAATACGCAATAAACCAATACCAATGCCAACGCTTCTGAGGCCCCCTTCAGTCCTGGCTGACTATGGGTGTCTCCAGGGTGTTATTCCCTATAAGTGTTAAAACGCATTTGTACTCCCTGGCTTTTGACCATGCCTGAGGCTTTGCTTCTGTTTGTGGTGTTTTTGATGTTTCTTTATTTTACATGTCTTTTCCTACTATTTCGTTTGATTGTTATTTTTGGTGTGTATTAACTTTTTTGTCAATGATTAGTGATGTACAGCACTTTGTTGCAGCTATGTTTGTTTTTAAAGTGCTCTATAAATAAAATTATTATTATATTATTATTATAAGGAGGATGCGTGTACATGACTTTGTTTAGCGTTGAGTGACTGGTGCACAGACAGCCACCACACGGTCCTTGACACATCTGGGTCAGGATCCAGTGGCATGGAGTCCAAGACAAACCAGAGACCCTTTTCTGCTGCAGCCTTCATCCGCCTTCCCAGCCCTTGTGACGCTCCACTAAGGTCAGCCATCGTCCTCCGCCTGTTCCACCGTTGAGGTCTTGGTTGGACCAGTCTCCCCACATTAAGCAAAGTCACGCACAGGCGTCCTCCATATAGGGAATAGCACCCTGGAGACACCCATGGTCAGCCACGACCGAAGTGGGCCCAAGAAGAAGAAACTGTAACTGAAAGTGAGATTATGAGCTGGCAGATAAGAGTTGGTCTTTGTATCATGTCCGGCACAGACATTGTGGGCCGAAGGGCCTGTTCCTGTGCTATACTGTTCTACGTTCTGTAATGATTGACTATAAATCCAGGAGAATCTCCACTTTGGACCGAGGGAAGTTTCTGAACAAGTTGGTAAGATTATAATTTAATGAGGAGAAAGTCATGAGAAATGGTAGGCTTAGAGTCTGTGGCCGTTCAGGTCTGCTCCACCATTCAGCAAGAGCAAAGCTAATCCTGCATCTCATTCACTTTCCTGTCCAATCTCCTGTTGGTTTTGGTGTCTGTAAATCTATCACTGACTTCGATGGAGTCAAATGTGCGAAAGAGAAAAGCCAACAGCCAGCCAATGAGTCTGAAGAAGGGTCCCGAACTGAAACGTCACCCATCCTTTTTCTCCAGAGATGTTGCCCGACCCACCGAGTTACTCCAGCACTTTGTGTCTATCTTCGATATCGCACATGTGTACGAAGGAACTGCAGATGCTGGTTTACACTGAAGATAGACACACAATGCTGGACGTTTCGGGCCGAGATCCTTCTTCAGTCTGAATTTCTGAAGAGGGGTCCCGACCCGAAACGTCACCTATTCCTTTTCTCCATAGATGCTGTCTGGCCCGTTGAGTTACTCCAGTTCCCGTCATATATTCTATGCTATATTACTATACTATACTATACTATATATTCTATATTGTATTTAAATGCTAGTTACACTGCTGCGCATAAGAATTTCATTGTTCCATTGTTGATACATATGACAATTAGACATTTCTTGCCTCTCGACATTAACTCTCTTGACCGTGACTTTTTACTGGGTCCAGTAATATATTTTTAGTACTCCGCAGAATACCTTCCTCAAATCTAAGTACAGTACATCTACTGGCTCGCTTTTATCCACCCTTTTTATGATATCATCGAAGAACTTTGTCAGATAAGGATGAATGAATGAGTACGTTTATTGGCCATGTATTCACATACAAGGAATTTGCCTTGGTGCTCCGCCCGCAAGTGACAACATGACAAACAGTGACAGTTTGGATGATTTCCCTTTTCATTGGGAGTCTGTAGGGAAACATGGGGAAACATATTTCATAGGGAAACATGATTTCCCTTTCCTCGAACCATGTTGACTCGGGATGCTTGCCTTAATATTTGCTGCCGTTACCTCCTCAATAAAGGATATTGCAGTTTGACACTTGTTCTGCTAGCCCGTCTATAGTTCCCTGCTATCTGTCTCCCTCTATCTTTGAATCGCGGCATTACAATCATAGGTTTCAATCCTTTGGTACCTCTCCAGAGCCTATGGTGGATTTATGCTGGGTTACGAGGTATAAATCCGATATCTAAACACCCATTTTAAAGACCTTAGATTCAGGTGATCAAATCAGTTCAGTTCAGTTTAGCTTATTGTCACGTGTACTGAGGTACAGTGAAAAGCTTTTATTGTGTGCTAACCAGTCAGCAGAAAGACAATACAAATCTGGGCTAGTGGGCTTTTGGCAATCAATTACTCTCATATGCTTCTTTCATGACAAATATTGTTTTTAGATCCCACTATAACTTTTTGATTACCTTTTTTAGTTTAGAGACACAGCACAGAAAAAGGCCCTTCGGCCCATCGAGTCCGCACGTACCAGTGATCCCCGCGCATTAACACTTTCAATAGTGGCAATTTTACATTTGCACCAAGCCAATTAACCTAAAAATATGTACGTCTTTGGAGTGTGGGCGGAAACTGAAGATCTCGGGGAAAACCCACCTGGGTCACGGGAAGAACGTACAAACTCCATACAGACAGCGCCCAAAGTCAGGATCGAACCCGGGTCTCTGGCGCTGTGAGGCAGCAACTCTACCGCTGCGCCACCGTGCCGCCTATTATTGTTGGGGTGTTTTTTTGTGTTTTGTACATGAAGCGTAACTGGAAATAATATATCAAATCTCAGCCACTTCTCTAGTGTCTGTTATTACGACAGATGGCGCAATGGGCTAAGTGTTCGGCTGGCGACCGGAAGGTAGCCGGTTCGAATCCCGCTTGGAGTGCATACTGTCGTTGTGTCCTTGGGGCAAGACACTTCACCCACCTTTGCCTGTGTGTAAATGTAATGTAATTATGTGAAGCACTTTGGGGTCAATGCAAGTTGACTAAAAATGTGCTATATAAATAAGATTATTATTATTATTATTAATTCCACAATCTCAATCTGTAGGGGGCCAAGGTTTACAGTAGCCCCCCCCCCCCCCCCCCCTTCTTATTCCCCCACCCAAACTGTGCTATTAAAGATTACAAAATAATAATCCAAATCACAAATAAGTTGCAAACACGGTGGCACAGCGGTGGAGTTGCTACCTTACAGCACGTGAAACCCGGGTTCGATCACGGCTGCAGGCGCTGTCTGTACAGAGTTTGTACGTTCTCCCCGTGACCGGCGTGGGTTTTGTCCGAGCACTTTGGTTCCCTCCCACACTCCAAAGACGTTCAGGTTTGTAGGTCAATTGGCTTGGTATGAGTGTAAATTGGCCCTAGTGTGTGCAGGATAGTGTTGGTGCGCTGGTCGGCACGGACTCGGTGGGCCGAAGGGCCTGTTTCCGCGCAGTATCTCTAAACTAAACTAGACTAAACAGTTCCTAAAAAAAATCACGGAATCCACATTTCTTTCATGAAAAGCAAAATCAATAAAAAAGGCACTTAAGGATCTATATTAAACGTAATGTGAATGGAAGGGAATAACCAGAAGTAAATGTTGTACGCTGGAAAAACCATGAGGGGATTCTAAAGGGATGGGATTTAATTGATGGAAGTGTTTTTTTCATTGATTATTAACCCAGCAAAAACGCCATCAACTCACATTATAATGTGATCACAAGAGGTATTCAGTTAAATCAGCCAGGGATGATAGGTTGGTCAGTGCTTGTTCAAGGACAGGTTGGGGTCGGAGTTGCCACTGGCCAGTCCCTGCACAAGTGGAAACTTATCCCACCCATCAGAGTGGATGTCGAGTCCTCGTCTCTGTACATAAACAGACACCTCCCCCAATACACACAAGCAAGCACACATATAGTGACGTATATACACACATAGATGCACACACAAACACACGCATACATGCAGACACATGCACACACACAGACACATGCACAGACACACACACGCAGGTGCACACAGACACACACATAGATGCACACAGATGCATACATGCACATATACACACACATACACACAGACCCACACTCATACAGACACACACACACAGGTGTACACACAGATGCACACAGACACGCGCGCACACATAGACGCACACACACACACACACAGACCCACACTTATACAGACACACACACACACAGACCCACACTCATAAAGACACACACACACAGATGTACACTCAGATGCACACAGACAAGCGCACACACATAGACACACACAGAAACAAGCCCACACTCAAAGCCACATACACACAGATGCACACACAGATGCACACACAGGCGCTCATAGATATACACACAGACACACACATACAGATGCACACACTCACAGACACACACGCACGGACACACGCTCACACACACAAGCATATGCACATTCACACTCACACTCACAAACTCACTCACAGACTACAAGGACACACAACAACCAACCATCTGGCAAACAGTACCTTCTCGTTGAGGATGGGGCTGTGGAAGGCTGAACCTGGAGAAGTTTAGATTTAGGTTTCTGTCACGTGTACCGAGGTTCAGTCAATAGATTTATTTTTCATGCTGTACAAATAATACTGTACATAAATACAATCAAGTCCAGCTCAGGTACAATAGATAGAGCAAAGGGGGAAGATACAGAGTGTGGAATATAGTTCTCAGCATTGTAACACACTAATTCCATTGACAAAGCTCAATGTCTGCAACGTGGTCGAGGTGAATTGGACGGTACCTGAGCTTATGGGAAGGACCGTCAGAAGCCTGATAACAAAGGGGTAGAAGCTGTTCATTAGATCATAAGTTCTTGGAGCAGAATGAGGCCATTCAGCCCATCAGCTCTACTCCACCATACAATCATGGCTGACCTATCTTTTCCCTCTCAACCCCATTCTCCTGCCTTCTCCACATAACCCCTGACACCTGCATTAATCAAGAATATATCAATCTCGGCTTTAAAAATATCCACTGACTTGGGTTGCACAGCCTTCTGTGGCAATGAGTTCCACAGATTCACCACCCTCTGACTAAAGAAATTCCGTCTCATCTCCTTCCTAAAAGTACATGCTTTTATTCTGAGGTCCTAGAATCTCCCTCTGGTCCTAGAATTCCCCCCTCTGGTCCTAGAATCTCCCACCAGTGGAAACATCCTCTCCACATCCACTATATCTAGTACCTGAGCCTGGCGGTGTGCGCTTTCAAACTTCTATAGACAATAGACAATAGGCAATAGGTGCAGGAGTAGGCCATTCTGCCCTTCGAGCCAGCACCGCCATTCAATGTGACCATGGCTATACTTTCTGCCAGACGGAGGCAGGGAAAATGAATGAATGATACTCCGTGGATTGTCAACTTGTAGTGGTGGAGAAGCTTGTGTGGTCCTGAGATCCTGAGAGCGATGCCGTCTGGAGCTGTGCTCCTGGTAGGGCTACCCATGGCGGTAAGGTCGAGGGGGAGGTCTCTGACAAAGAGCCAATCCAACCAAGACCTCAACGGTGGAACAGGCGGAGGACGATGGCTGACCTTAGTAGCTGACAGTTGAACCTTGTATTCAGCATTGTTGCCAATAATGTGTCCTCCTGACCTATTCGACTTAAAGCAGAGTTTTCTGTACATTCACTTTGCACAACGGCTGGGAAGGCGGATGAAGGCTGCAGCAGAAAAGGGTCTCCGGTCGTCTTGGACTCCATGCCACTGGATCCTGACCCAGATCTGTCAAGGACTGTGTGGTGGCTGTCTGTGCACCAGTCTCCCCATGTTAAACAAAGTCACGCACAGGCGTCCTCCATGAGAGGACAGTCATACTCGTTTCGAGCGACTGCTGATGATGATAACCATATAACAATTTACAGCACGGAAACAGGCCATCTCAACCCTTCTAGTCCGTGCCGAACACATATTCTCCCCTAGTCCCATATACCTGCGCTCAGACCATAACCTTCCATTCCCTTCCCGTCCATATAACTATCCAATTTATTTTTAAATGATAAAAACGAACCTGCCTCCACCACCTTCACTGGAAGCTCATTCCACACAGCCACCACTCTCTGAGTAAAGAAGTTCCCCCTCATGTTACCCCTAAACTTCAGTCCCTTAATTCTCAAGTCATGTCCCCTTGTTTGAATCTTCCCTACTCTCAGTGGGAAAAGCTTGTCCACGTCAACTCTGTCTATCCCTCTCATCATTTTAAAAACCTCTATCAAGTCCCCCCTTAACCTTCTGCGCTCCAAAGAATAAAGCCCTAACTTGTTCAACCTTTCTCTGTAACAAAATGATGAGTCTATTGTCACACGTACAGAATGACAGGGGTGGGACAAGCCTTCGATTATGTCGGCTGGTTTTACGATGGAGTCAGTGGTTGGGGAGCCTGGTCTGTGTGACGGACAGGGGAATGTCCGTCATCATTCACCCTCCTCACTCCCCTGCTCGGTTGATGGTCAGTTCCATTCCCCCACAGTGGGAGCGGGAGTGGGGCAGCAACCCTGGGGGGGGGGGGCGAGCGACTGGAACTAGGACGGGGCTCCAGTCTTCATTCACCCTCTGCCGAGACAGGAACATACGTTGTCCAGATGTATCGGTTTGCCTGTGTCCATCCTGTTTTCCCTCTGAACACCACTTGTGTGCCCTGACTTTAATTGATTCTTCTAATGTAGCCTCATTTTTTTTTTTTTGTCTTTGGTGTGATTGAGATCCCCCTTTAGGCATGAAGTCTGAGCAAGAATTACATTTGGAGGCCCAGCCAGTGATCTGTATCTCTCCTCTTGCTTCCACTCCACTTTCAAGTTCGTTTCTGAAAACAAAGGACAACATCCACCCACAATTTTCTAACCAGTTTTCCGAAAGGGCCCAGGGATTGTTTTGTGTTTAGTTTGAGAGATACAGTGCCGGAACAGGCCCTTCGGCCCACCGAGTCCGTGCCGACCAGCAATCCCCGCACGCTTACATTGTCCTACGCCCACGAGGGACAATTTACAATGATACCAAAGACAATTAACCTACAAACCTGCACGTCTTTGGAGTGTGGGAGGAAACCGGAGCTCCCGGAGGAGACCCACGTGGTCACAGGGAGAACGTGCAAACTCCACATAGACAGCATCCGAGATCAGGATCAAACCTGGGCCTCTGGCGCTGTGAGGCAGCAGTGTAGGATGTAAATAAAAGGTAGACACAAAAATCTGGAGTAACTCAACGGGTCAAGCAGCATCTCTGGAGAAAAGGAATAGGTGACGTTTTGGGTCGAGATCCATTTTCAGACTGAGAATCAGGGGAGAAGGTAAAGGAGAGATATGGACGGTGATATCGAGAGACATAGAAGTAAGGAATGAAAGATAAGCAAAAAAATAACAAAGTAACAATGATCAAGGAAAGGTGGAGCCCACAATGGTCCATTGTTGGCTGTGGGCAAAGTGATAACGAGTTATACACACAGTGGAATGTCTTTAGACAGGTCTATGTGGAGACGGTGGGAGCACATTTGTACATTGAGACTCTATGCTGCGATCTTATTGTTATGCATTTAGAGTTCCATTATATTCATTTATAATCACAGGTTCAGGTCAACAATTACTAACAACAAACATTAAATGGCCTTGAGAAGGTGCCACTTAAATCACAGCAATCCTGATGTCAGTGGTTCCACGATGGCGCAGCGGTTGAGCTACTGCCTCACAGCGCCAGAGACCCGGGTTCGATCCCAACGAGAGGTGCTGTATGTACGGAGTTTGTACGTTCTCCCCGTGACCAGCGTGGGTTTTCTCTGGGTGCTCCGGTTTCCTCCCACACTCCAAAGACGTACAGGTTTGTAGGTTGACAAAAATGCTGGAGAAACTCAGCGGGTGAGGCAGCATCTATGGAGCAAAGGAAATAGGAAACGTTTCGGGTCTAAACGTTGCCTATTTCCTTTGCTCTATAGATACTGCCTCACCCACTGAGTTTCTCCAGCATTTTTGCCTACCTTCGATTTTCCAGCATCTGCAGTTCCTTCCTAAACAGGTTTGTAGGTTAATTGGCTTTGGTAAAATTGTAAATTGTCCCTCGTTTGTAGTAGGATAGTGTTAGCGTGCGAGGATCGCTGGCCGGTGCGGACTCAGTGGGCCGAAGGGCCTCTCTCTCTCTCTGCGCTGTATCTCTAAACTAAACTAAACGAAACTGGACAGCACCCGTGGTCAGGATCGAACCCGGGCCTCTGGCGGTGTGTGGCATCAACTGTACCACTGCGCCACCGTGCCGACTAACTCCAGCGCTCTGTGTCTTTTTTCACCGGGTGCACGATACTTTGTGAAATCTTGGCGCCACACAGCGCCAGAGTCCCGGGTTCGATCCTGGCCACGTGTGCTGTCTATACGGAGTTTGAACGTTCTCCCCGTGACCTGCGTGTATAAAAGCAAGTCTCCCTATCACCTTATGAGGAACTGCCTGTAATTATCACGATTACAGGCTATTAACTGGAGGATTGCTCCTACAATGGGAACAATTGAAGGGAAGGATCTATTACAAAGTAATGGCTGATAAATAGTGTTCAAAGAGTCAGCATGAAAAAGACTGGGAGACCTTCATTCACATTTCTTGTGTTGGGTACATTTTTGTTTCGAAAATAGACAAACAATGTGAAAGCTCTGGTTACAGCCCGGGGTGGGTGCATTATCACAATAATCTGTGCCATGAATTACTTTGTTGTGGTGGAAGCAAGGGGCTTGTGTTACCTATGAAAACAGTCACGGTGGCGCAGCGGTAGAGTCGCTGCCTCACAGCGCCAGAGACCCGTGTTCGATCCTCACTACGGGTGCTGTCTGTACGGAGTTTGTACGTTCTCCCCGCGGGTTTTCCCCGAGTGCTCCGGTTTCCTCCCACACTCCAAAGACGTGCAAGTTTCCAGGTTAATTGGCTTTGTAAAATTGTCCCTAGTTTGTAGGATAGAACTCAAGTACGGCTGGTCGGCGCAGACTCGGTGAGCTGAAGGGCCTGATTCCACGTTGCGTTCCTAAACGACTCCTCTCAAGACTAGGAACTAAAAAAAACTAAAGCTGATGTTTCAGGTCGAAACCCTTCCTCAGCCTGAGAGTCAGGGGAGAGGGGAACTAGAGGCGTGAAAAGATGCAGATCTCATCAGAGCTTGGCATCATTAACTAAAAAGCTCACAATGGTCACAACATATATTTATTTATTTGTTTGTTTGTTTATTTATTTCTTTATTCTTTAAACATACACTCGACATTTTTGTGTTTATTATGGTGAGTGCCATGTTAAAGTATCCCTTGTGCTGCTGCAAGAATTTCATTGTTCTGTTTCGAAGGACATGACGATGAAATACTCTCGACTTGGCCCTTTACAATGGGACGTTTGATGAGCATCGATTGATTGATTGATTGATTGGCTGATTGATTAATTGATTGATTGATTGATTGGTTCGGCCCACCGAGTCCCTGCAGACCATCGATCATCCGTTCACACTGAAATACTTTCCATTTGTAGTCACAATTGTAACATAGAAAATATAGATTATATTGGGGTAGTTTACCAAGAGCGGGCGGCACGGTGGCGCAGCGGTAGAGTTGCTGCCACACAGCGCCAGAGACCCGGGTTCGATCCTGACCACGGGTGCTGTCTGTACGGAGTTTGAACGTTCTCCCCGCGACCTGCGTTGGGTTTTCTCCGGGTGTTCCAGTTTCCTCCCACACTCCAAAGACATGCAGGTTTGTAGGTTAATTTTGCTTGGTATAAGTGTAAATTGTCCCTAGTGTGTGTGTGTAGAATAGTGTTAGCGTGCGGGGATCGCTGGTGTGGGCTGAAGGGCCTGTTTCCATGCTGTATCTCTAAACTAAACTAAACTAAACTAAATCCAGCAGCATCGTGATAATAACAAGACAATTCATTTTAATGATATGAATTGAGGGAGAAAGATCAAAAGAGAAATAAGTCTAAGGTCTATTATATGAAATATATTATATGTATGAAACATTGTGGTCTTGATTTTTCTACAACAATATTTTTAGTCAATGATTCAGTCGATGTATTGAACATATTTTCAATATGCCTGTATGTTAATTATAGTAAACATGCTTTGATAAATCTTCACTGTGTTTCCTTCCTTGGCCATTAGATTTCTATAGCCAGGCCAGCTGTATACAGAGAGGATGATCAAAGCCTCATCTAGGCAAGCTAGACCAGATGGTTATCGGGGATGAGTGAGAAGGATTCCCCTCACAATGCTGGATATATTCAAGAGAGAGTTATATATATACAGTAGCTCTTCGGGCTAACGGAATCAAGGGAGAATCATGGGGTGAAAGCAGGAACGGGGTACTGATTTTGAATGATCAGCCGTGATCATATTGAATGGCGGTGCAGGGTCGGAGGGCCGAATGGCCTACTCCTGCACCTATTTTCTATTTCTTTACAGGTACACAAAAATGCTGGAGAAACTCAGCGGGTGCAGCAGCATCTATGGAGCGAAGGAGATTGGCAACGTTTCGGGACGAAACGTTGCCTATCTCCTTCGCTCCATAGATGCTGCCGCACCCGCTGAGTTTCTCCAGCATTTTTGAGTACCTTCGATCTTCCAGCGTCTGCAGTTCCTTCTTAAACATTCTGTTTCTCTATGTTTTTAGCCCCATCCCAGTCTCTCTCTCTGAAAGGATACCAAGAGCAGGCTGCCAGCTCCAGTCATCACGGTGGTAGGTAGGCAAGATCAGTTCAGCTCAATGACTCAATGACACTATATTGCCACAAGTACCTTCATGGGCTGCACGCACGGTGGCGGAGCGGTAGAGTCGCTGACTTACAGCGCTTGCAGCACCGGAGACCCGGGTTCGATCCCGACCACGGGGGGCTGTCTGTACGGAGTTTGTAAGTTCTCCCCGTGGGTTCTCTCCGAGAACTTTGGTTTCCTCCCACACTCCAAAGTCGTACGGGTTGAATTGGTAGTGTTAAATATCCCTAGTGTGTGCAGGATAGTGTTAATGTGCGGGGGTCGCTGCTGGAAGGGTCTGTTTCCGCGCTGTATCTCTAAACTGAACTAAACTGAGAAATTCTTTGTTTTTGCTACAGTGCAGTCAAATCGTACAGTAGGACTCACCTTGGCCGTCCACAAAGAGTCGCCACGTTCCTGGCGCCGACGAAGCTTCAAAAGATCTTAGTACAGTCATGAGCCCCTGTCCCACTTAGGACACCTGAACGGAAACCTCTGGAGACTTTGCGCCCCGCCCGAGGTTTCCGTGCGGTTCCCGGAGGTTTTTGTCAGTCTCCCTACCTGCCTCCACTACCTGCAACCTCCGGCAACCACCTGCAACCTCGGGGAACCGCACGGAAACATTGGGTGGGGCGCAAAGTCTCCAGAGGTTTCCGTTCAGGTATCCTAAGTGGGACAGGGGCATAATGTTCTCGTAGCGGTGAGCCAGGCCCTCTGTCGCACATGGCAACAGGCTCCACTGAGAATAGTGAAGCAAAATGTCGAGGATGAGTAAGCGGGCAAAACTGTCGGAAAGTAAAATTCTTAGGGGGGTTGCAGAGCAAGAGAAAGTGGGTGAAATAGGAAGTGAAGTTTGAGTCTTTGGCAGATACAGCATGGAAACAGGCCCTTAGGCCCGCAGAGTCCGTGCCGACCCCCAAGGTACATGTTATCCCACCTTCGCTATCCCCACCCGACACGCAAGTGACAAATTACAGCGGCCAATTTACCTACAAACCCGTACGTCTTTGGGAAACCGGAGCATCCGGCGGAGAACCCACACGGTCACAGGGAGAAGGTGCAAACTCCACACAGACAGCACCAGAGTTCAGGATTGAACCCGGGTGCCCGGTGCTGTGAGGCGGCAGCTCTATCTGCTCCGCAGCCACTGTGTTGCCCTAAGTTCTGACGTATTCAGACACAAGGGGGGGGGACATTCAATATTAAAGTGTTTGCAGGCCATTGAGACAATGCAGCTGTTCAGATATGGTGGCCTAGATAAAGGTGGAAGAACTGGGCTGGTTGGGCAGCATCTGTGGAGGGATTCTCCGGGCAACCGCAATTTCCGGGACAGATTGTTCTTCCTCACAGATGCTGCCTGGCGCCGCTGAGTTCCTCCAGCAATTTGTGTTTTGCAAAACACAAGGTGCAGCGCAGTGGTGCAGCGGTAGAGTTGCTGCCTTACAGAGACCCGGGCTCGATCCTGACTACGGGTGCTGTCTGTGCGGAGTTTGCACGTTCTCCCCGTGACCAGCGTAGGTTTTCCCCAGGTGCAGGTTTGTAGGTCAATTGGCTCCAGTAAATTGTCCCTGGTGTGTGGACTCAAACTAGTTAGTGTATGGGGCGATCTCTGTTTGGTGTGGACCCAGTAGGCCAAAAAGCCTGTTTCTGTACCTCTAAAACTTAAAGGAATTAATTATTCTGGGATAGGAAAGATCATCAATATAAGCTTTATTTTACTATAAGGTGTAATTTCATAAGAATATTATGGCTGTAATCACATCAATTATCTATGGTTAACCCCTTAAAGTCTGCTTAGCGGGATTGGCGCGCATACCTTAAACCACGGTTTTTTGTTGAGGAACTTCAATGCTCAGGTTGATCATCAGTTTAGTTTAGTTTAGAGACACAGTTTGGAAACAGGCCCTTCGGCCCACCGAGTCCGCACCGCCCAACAATCCCCGCACATTAACACTGTCCTACACACACACTCTAGGGAAAATATTTATTTATACCAAGCCAATCAACCTACATACTTGCACGTCTTTGGAGCGTGAGAGGAAACCGAAGATCTCGGAGAAAACCCACGCGGGTCACGCGGAGAACGTACAAACTCCGTACAGACAGCAGCCGCAGTCAGGATCGAACCCGGGTCTCCGGCGCTGTAAGGCAGCAACTCTACCGCTGCGCCACCATGTTGTTGAAAAGTGGTCTCTGTTTCGGTTCCCTTAAATAAATGCCAGTCCGCAGACTGGAGAACGTGTTATCATCGGCAGCGTGGGTGAACTATTTGGTTCAAGTGGGTTGTTGGTGAAAAATATTCCAAAACCACACTGCTTTAAGGAAATGGAATGCAATTTGCTGCCACCTGGTGGGATAAACGTGCATGGACTATCGACATTATAATATTAGGATTAAGGAACTGCAGGTGCTGGTTTGCAAAAAAACCCACAAAGGGCTAGAATATCTCAGCAGGTCAGGCAGCACTCTGGTGGACATGGATAGGTGATATTTCAGGTCACTGAGGAAGGATTTTGCCCTGAGACGTCACCTCTCCATGTTCTTCAAGGATAGACACAAGAAGCTGGAGTAACTCAGCGGGTCAAGCAGCATCTCTGGAGAAAAAGGATGGGTGATATTTCAGGTCGGGCCACTTCTTCAGGGTTAGTTACTCCAGCACTTTGTGTCTGTCTTTGGTATAAACCAGCATATGCAATTCCACCTCTCCAGGGACCCGCTGAGTTACTCCAGCACGTTGTGTCTGTTACATTAATTTAGAAGCTTGTTAAGTCACAAAACTCGGGCTCAATAAGAAATTGTACTGAAAATGAGCTTTAGTTTAGTTTAAAGGTACCACGCGGAAACAGTCCCTTCGGCCCAGCAAGTCCCCACCGACCTGCAATCCCCGCACATTAACACCAGGGGCAATTTAAATTTATACCAAGCCAATTAACCTACAAACCTGTAGGACTTCAGAGTGTGGGAGGAAACCGGAGCACCCAGAGAAAACCCACACAGGTCACGGGGAGAAGGTGCAAACTCCATACAGACAGCACCCGTAGTCAGGATCAAACCCGGGTCTCTGGCGCTGTAAGGCAGCAACTCTACCGCTGCGCCACTGTGCCACACATGGAATCTCTCTCCGTCCATTTCGCATGCAGATAGCTTGGCATAAAGAGGCAGGAGGAGGCCATGTATCAGACTGATGGGTTAATTGAAAGTAACAGCAATGAAAGAGGCCCTTTGGCCCATCGAGTCCATGCCGGCCAGCAATCACCCATATTCACACTCGTGCTGTGTTATTCCACTTTCTCATTAACTCCCTACACTCTCGGGGGAATTTAAAATTAACCACTTCACCTTCAAGTTAGTTACTGAAAACAAAGGACTATATCCACCCACAATACTCTAACTCTTTTTCAGATTGATGTTCGGAGATTGCCTTGTGGGATACCATTGTTTCAACATGTAATATTTCAGTGAGTTGAAATACATATTGAAATATTAGCACGTATGCTCTTTCTTACTGCCTTTTACTTGATTTGATTGATTGATTGATTGAAAATATATATTGTCAAAACAGGCCCTTCGGCCCAACGAGTCCATGCTGACCCGCGATCACCCGTTCACGCTAGTTCTATGTAATCCCACTTTATCATCCACTCCCTACACACTAGAGGCAATTTACAAAGGGTTAATTAACCTACAAACCCACACGTCTTAGGGAAATGGGAGGAAACCGGAGAGCCTGGGGGGAAACTCACATGTTCACAGGGAGAACATGCACACTCCACACAGGCAGCAACTGAAATCAGGGTTGAACCTGGGTCTCTAGCGCTGTGAGGTAGCAGCTCCACCAGCTGCGCTAATATGCTGCCCAAATTTGTCCTACCATTTAATATCTAGTGCATAATCTATCTTGAAAAAGATTCTGCTTTTCCCCCTTTCCCTTTGATTTCTGTTTAAGAAAAATATTATCAACGTTGGATGTAAAATCTGAGCCGGGGTGGTACGGTGGCACAGCGGTAGAGTTGCTGCCTTACAGTGACAAAGACCCGACTATGGCAGCTGTCTGTGTGGAGTTTGTATGTTCTCCCCGTGCCCGCGTAGCTTTTCCCCCCAGGTGCTAAGGTTTCCTCCCACATTCCAAAGATGTACGTTTATAGGTTAATTGGCTTCGATAAAGATTGTAAATTGTTCCTAGTGTGTGTGTAGGATTGAATTAGGGTGCATGGGGATCGCTGGTCGGCACGGATTCGGTGGGCCGAAGGGCCTGTTTCCATGCTGTATCTCTAAACTAAACTAAACTAAAATAAAACAGGTTCAGTATCAAGACATATGTGTGGAAGTAAACTCCTTTTTTCATTCATTCCGTGGCTGCATGTTGTATATGAGTTAGGTCTTGCACATTTCACATAGTGTAATACCATTCACTCTTGAATGAATTAATACATTTATTGGCCAAGTATTCACATACAAGGAACTTGCCTTGGTGCTCCACCCGCAAGTGACAACATGACAAACAGTGACAATTAAGAGTGACACATAAAACATTAAACATTAATAATAAAACATTATCAATTAAACATGTGAATTAAATAAAATACCAGAGCAAAAGGAGGCAACAGATTTTTGGTTATTGCGTAGAGCTACTACTCATGGAAAAAAAGCTGTTTTTATGTCTGGCTGTGGCAGCTTTAACAGTCCGGAGTCGCCTTCCAGAGGGAAGTGATTCAAAGAGTTGACCAGGGTGAGAGGGGTCAGAGATGACCTTACCCGCTCGCTTAGTGGCCCTTGAAGTGTACATTTCTTCAATGGAGGGAAGGTTGCAGCTAACAAAACCACATAATTGTTTGTTGATAATGATCTGAAACTCTGAAAGGCGCTACAAAAATTATTGCAATAGACAATAGACATTAGGTGCAGGAGTAGGCCATTCAGCCCTTCCAGCCAGCTCTGCCATTCACTGTGATCATGGCTGATAATCCCCAACGCGTTCCTGCCTTCTCCCCATATCCCCTGACTCCGCTATCTTTAAGAGCCCTATCTAGCTCTCTCTTGAAAGTATCCAGAGAACCGGCCTCCACTGCCCTCTGAGGCGGAGAATTCCACAGACTCATCACTCTCTGTGAGAAAGAGTGTCTCCTCGTCTCCGTTCTAAATGGCTTACCCCTTGTTCTTAACCTTTCCCATTTCCTTTTCTTTAAGCCACTCGTGACAAAGTTGCAGTTCAGTAAATTAGCGTTTTGACTTATTTATGGGATAAATGAGTTGCAATACAGACCACCGTAAGCAGAAGCACCTTTCAGTGCTTGAGTCGGTTGATATTGTTCAGTTCACAGAGGTTACTGTCCTCAAGGTCATTGAACCTTATCCACTGCTGTTCACTTTGCTGAGTTGCCCTTCCGTGGCTCAACCCTCCATCCCCATGAACTTGGGCAGCATTGAGCAACTGCAGAAGTCAAATCAATAAGGGGACACTGTGCCTGTATGTCCCATTCAAATAAGCCCCGTGAAGGAACCTGCCTCCTTTTGCCGAGTCTGTCAATGGGTCGAGTGGAGTTTGAGTCTAGTTTATCATCATTTGTACCGAGGTACAGTGAAAAGCTTTTAAAAGGTGCTAACCAGTCAGCGGAAAGACAGTACATGATTACAATCGAGCCATTTACAGTGTACGGATACATGACAAAGAAATAACGCTAATAAGGTTTAGTGCAATATAAAGTCCAGTAAACTCTGATCAAAGATAGTTTGAGGGTCTCCAATGAGGTGGATAGTAGCTCAGGACCACTCTGGTTGGTGAGAGGATGGTTTAGTTGCCTGATAACAGCTGGGAAGAAACTGTCCCTGAATCTGGAGGTGTGCGTTTTCACACTTCTGTGCCTCTTGCCTGGTGGGAGAGGGGGGGAGAGGGAGTGACCAGGGTGAGACAGGTCCGTGATTATGTTGGTGGCCTTGCCGAGGCAGCGTGAAGCATAGATGGAGTCAATACCATCACCGACACTGAGGTTTGAGGCGAATATAGCCATCCACAGTGGATGAAGCCACATCTGTGGATCACAATGAGAATTACCAGGGAAAGACCACACGTGTGTGTGTGTGTGTGTCTGTGCTTGTGTGTTTATATATGTGTACACATCCTTTTTGTGTGTTTAGTTTAGTCGTGAGATACAGCGTTGAAAATGGCCCTTCGGCCCAAAGAGCCTACACAGACCAACAATCACCCCCCCAGGTGCTCTGGTTTCCTCCCACATTCCATAGAAGTACAGGTTTGTAGGTTAATTGGCTTCAGTAAAGATTGGAAATTGTCCCTAGTGTGTGTAGGATTGTGCTCGTGTACGGGGATCGCTGGTCAGCACAGATTCGGTGGGCTGAAGGGCCTGTTTCCATGCTGTATCTCTAAACTAAACTAAACTAAAATAAAACAGGTTCAGTATCAAGACATATGTGTGAAAGTTAACTCCTTTTATCATTCATTCTATGGCTGCATGTTGTACATGAGTTAGGTCTTGTACATTTCCCATGGTGTAATACCATTCACTCTTGACAATAGGTGCAGGAGTAGGCTATTCAGCCCTTCCAGCCAGCTCCGCCATTCAATGTGATCATGGCTGATCATCCCCAATCAGTGCCCCGTTCCTGCCTTCTCCCCATATCCCCTGACTCCGCTATCTTTAAGAGCCCTATCTAGCTCTCTCTTGAAAGTATCCAGAGATACTCGGTATAAGACCAACAATCACCCCGTACGCTAGCTCTATCCTACACCCCAGGGAACATTTACAGAAGCCAATTAACCTACAAATCCGCACGACTTTGGAATGTGGGAGGAAACCGGAGCGCCCGTTGAACGCCCACGAGGTGACAGCAGGAGAACGTGCAAACTCCGAACAGACAGCACCCATAGTAAGGATTAAATCCGGGTCTCTGGCACTGTGAGGCAGCAATTCTGTCACTGCGGCATTGTGAGTGCTTTTATAAGTAACGCAAGCCACTCGCCACAACAAAGTTATTCATCGTATTGATCAGATCAGTGATCATATAGATCATTGATCATACATTGTGATATTGATCATTGAAGTCATTGTGATATGATTTTATTGATCACACACGTCGTTGTGATATTGATTATTGATCATACAGATCATTGTGTTATTGATCATTGATCATAGAGGCCATTGTGTTCATTGCCCCATTCCTAGGTTGTAGTCAGGATCAAACCCGGGTCTCTGGCGCTGTAAGGCAGCAGCTCCACCACTGTGCCACTGTGCCGTCCCTCACAATAGATTGTTACAATAAACCAAACAGGTACTTCCGAATAGAAGATAGACACTGGAGTAACTCAGCGGGACAGGCAGCATCTCTGGAGAAAAGGAATGGGTGACCTTTCGGGTCGAGACCCTTCTTTGCATGACTCAGTGTTTCTGAGTGGCTGCGCTGACATTCCGCAGAGCCGGTAGGCCTGAATAACACAGGAACCGATGATATTTCACAAAGTGGCAAAAATACATAAATCAAACCAATTTCCAGATGTAGGGGAACCAGAAGGAAAACGTTATGAGTAAAACGTGTGAGTAACGCTCGTGATTAAAGTGTGCATCAGAACCTCAGCCAAAAGACTAACAAGTAGGCACCAACCTTCACACACGGCTGTAGAAGTGACTGATTCCAGCATGTGGTACCGATGGCCATAGCCTTAAGCTTCCTGCATTGCATTGTGAAGAAATGCCTAGGCAAGCATACCAGAACAGTGTGCAGGTCAGAGCGCCAAGCAGTCATGCTGCAAGCATTGTGTAGGAGTAAATGAGTCACTAATATCAAAGGCTGTTTCGTTTAGTTTCGAGATACAGAGCAGGAACAGGCCCTTCGGCCCAAGAGTCCGCACCGACCAGCGATCCCTGCACATCAACACTATCCTACACACAGAGTTTTTACAATTTCTTATACCAAGCCAATTGACCCACAGACCTGTACATCTTTGGAGTCTGGGAGGAAACCGAAACTCTCGGAGAAAACCCACACGGTCACGGGGAGAACTCCGTACAGACAAGCACCAGTAGAAACATAGAAACATAGAAACATAGAAAATAGGTGCAGGAGTAGGCCATTCGGCCCTTCGAGCCTGCACCGCCATTCAATATGATCATGGCTGATCATCCAACTCAGTATCCTGTACCTGCCTTCTCTCCATACCCCCTGATCCCTTTAGCCACAAGGGCCACATCTAACTCCCTCTTAAATATAGCCAATGAACTGGCCTCAACTACCTTCTGTGGCAGAGAATTCCAGAGATTCACCACTCTCTGTGTGAAAAATGTTTTTCTCATCTTGGTCCTAAAGGATTTCCCCCTTATCCTTAAACTGTGACCCCTTGTCCTGGACTTCCCCAACATCGGGAACAATCTTCCTGCATCTAGCCTGTCCAACCCCTTAAGAATTTTGTAAGTTTCTATAAGATCCCCCCTCAATCTTCTAAATTCTAGCGCGTCCAAGCCGAGTCTACCCGATCTTTCTTCATATGAAAGTCCTGACATCCCAGGAATCAGTCTGGTGAGCCTTCTCTATACTCGGCAGTAGTCGGGATCGAACCCGGATCTCTGGCGCTGTGAGCGCTGGAAGGCAGCAACTCTACCGCTGTGCCACCGTGTCGCCCGCACCATTCTGTGTTTATCTGGATTGCTAAATGTGCAACAGAAAATATTGGGGGGAAAACTGGGCAAATCGCACGGCTTCTGACCTGCTGTGATTTTTTTTTTTTTTTTTTTAACATTTTCTGACTTTTATCACAGGCTTTCATGGGTTAGGTTTAAGTTTATTATTGGCACGTGCACCACAGTGTAGTGACAAGATTTATTTTGCAGGCTGTCGAAACAGATCCGTTAATACTGTACGTAAATGCAATCGAGCCGGTCTCAAGTACAATAGATAGAGGAGTGCAGAAAATAGTTCACAGCATTGTAGCGCATCAGTTCCGTCTATTGTAGTGCATCATTTAACCTTCTGTTAATCATAATCTCTGAACTTGCTGCGACGTTGCAGGATATTTGTTCCGTCACACAGACTTAAAAGATCAGATCCTTCGTTTTACGAACAATTCAGTAAAACAGTTCGATGCGTACGCAACATTAGAAACATGTACGTGGTGTTATAGCAAGAATAGTGACAAATGGGCAGCACGGCGGTAGGGTTGCTGCCTCACAGCGCCAGAGACCCAGGTTCGATCCTGACCACGGGTGCTGTCTGTACGGAGTTTGTACGTTCTCCCCGTGGGTTTCCGACGGAATCTGCGGTTCCCTCCCACATGCCAAAGACGTACAGGTTTGTATGTTAATTGGCTCGGTATAATTTTTAAATTGTCCCTCGCTTGTTTAGGTTAGCGTTAGTGTTTGGGGATGGCTGGTTGGCGCGGACTGGGGTGGGCCGCTGGGCCTGTTTCCGTGCTGTATCTCTAAACCAAACTAAACTAGACTTCACCACGACAGTAAACAAAGAGCCGCCGTGTGCTCTGGTACCATCTTACGCCCTTCATGTTTCAACTTCTTAAACGTAGAGTGTTATCTTGGCTTGAAAGGCCTGTGTTCCTGGCAGCGACACTGGGTTGCCGTTACATCACTCAGTCCTTCACATCAGGACATCCCGGCGTGCTATACAACTAACTGTTGAACATTGTGTTCTTCAGGGAAGCACTTGATGCATCTGAGAAGGCAAACGGTGCCTCAGTCAGCGTGGACAGCATGGCACAGGAGGAGGTTGCGTGTCTGCACCACACCCTCACCATCAATCAATCCCTTTCCTCCAAAATCCCGCAATTCTTTCTCCTGCAAGTATCCCTCCAATTCTTTGTCGTTAGCCCCTGTTGTAAGCTGTGGTCTCCAGCCTTTCACAATGTGCATTCCCCAGCATGATCACTCATGGTAGTAAATAGATGTTGCTGCTGTTGCCTCTGGCGTTTTTGCATGTCCCCCCCCTCCCCGCTACTAATTATTCAACTAACGGTGACACTTTCTTTTAATTTCGTCTGCCGAAGCTCTTCAAGGTTTTAAGGATTTCAGTCAAATCTCTTCTCCTTTTTGCCTTAAAGAACAAGAAAGGATACAAAGAGCTGGAGTAAACTGCTGGCAGTATTGTTTAGTTTAGAGAAACAGTTTAGACTTCGGCCCACCATGTATGTCCGCACCGGCCAGCGATTCCCGCACATTAACACTATCCTGCACACACTAGGGACAATTTACATTTATTCCAAGCCAATTAACCTACAAACCTGTACGTCTTTGGAGTGTGGAGATGAAACCGAAGATCCCGGAGAAAACCCTCGCGGTCACAGGTATAATGTGCAAACTCCGTGCAGACAGCACCCATAGTCGGGATCGAACCCGGGTCTCTGGCGCTGTAAGGCAGCAACTCGACCGCTGCGCCACCGTGCCGCCCCGAGCATCTCAAGAAATGAATGAATTAATGAATAAGTTTATTGGCCAAGTATTCACATACAAGGAATTTGCCTTGGTGCTCCACCCGCAAGTGACAACATGGCATACAGTGACAGTTAGGAATTAACACGTAAAACATTAAACATTAATAATTAAAAAATAGCGATTAAACATGTGAATTAAATAAAATACCAGAACAGATGGAGACTAAAACATGGTGAGGTGAAGTTTCGGAGCATGTAACTCCACGGACTCGCCCCTGAAAGAACAATGCTGGCGTCTCTGATCTCTCTGAGTTACTAAAGTCCCTCGTTCATGGAATTCGCTCTTAAGGGCGGCACGGTGGCGCAGCGATAGAGTTGCAGCTTTTCACTGCAACTCTACGATCCCGACTACGGGTGCTGTCTGTAAGGAGTTTGCATGTTCTCCCTGTGACCGTGTGGGTTTACTCCGGGATCTGCAGCTTCCTCCCACACGCCAAAGAAGACGTGGGGATTTGTACGTTAATTGGCTTCTGCAAATTGCCCCTATTTTATATTCAGTTTAAGCTTTCAGTGGAAACATCTAATTGCATGTTAACTCCCATTGCTAAGGTCTGGCCTACACACTAGGGTCAATTTTCATTGATTTAAATAAAACTTGACTGCAAACATTAAGAGGTGGTAGTTTTCAGCACGCCAAAGAAGACGTGGGGATTTGTATGTTAATTAGCTTCTGTAAATTGCCCCTATTTTAGTTTCAGTTTAAGCTTTCAGTGGAAACAGGCCCTTCGGCCCACCAAGTCCACCTTGACCATCTGCCATCCATAGACTAATTTGCATGTTAACTCACTTTCGCATCCTACACACTAGGGTCAATTTCATTGATTTAAATAAAACTTGACTGCAAACATTAAGAGGTGGTAGTTTTCAGATAAAAGCTTAAGGAGAGGGATTTGAAGGAGAAACTTAATAGATGCCAAGAAATGGAAAGGCAAAGAAGGAATTGCAGAGTTTCTGTCCAAAGGCACTTGAAGTCACAGATGTCAAAGGTGAAGAAATTAAATGTGTCTTTGAGTAACAATCCATAAGTTCATAAGTGATAGGAGCAGAATTAGGCCGTTCAGCCCATCAAGTTTACTCTGCCATTCAATCATGGCTGATCTATCCTTCCCTCTCAACTCCATTATCCTGCCTTCTCCCCATAAAATCTGACACTCATACCAATCAAGAATTTATCAATCTCCGCCTTAAAATATGCATTGGCAGCCTCCACAGTCATCTGTGGCAATGATTTCCTCAGATTCACCACTCTGTCACTAAAGACATTTCTCCTAATCTCCTTTCTAAAGGTGCATCTGTTTATTCTGAGGCTGTGCCCTCTGGTCCTAGACTCTCCCACTTCTGGAAACATCTTCTCCTCATCTACTCTATCCAGTCCTTTCATTATTCGGTAAGTTTCCAGCTATCAAAGATCTAATCTCTGGAGCACCATCCAGCTAACGGAATCACAGGATATGGGGAGAAAGCAGGAACGGCGTACTGATTTAGGATGTTCAGCCATGATCATATTGAATGGCAGTGCTGTCCCGAAGGGCCGAATGGCCTACTCCTGCACCTATTTTCATTGTTTCTATCCCTGAACATCACTGCCTCTTTCTCTTCTTCCTCCTTTAAGATATTCCTTGACATTGACCTCTCCGATCAAACATTAATGCTCCTGTTCCAATATATCGCTGCGCTGCTCATTATCAAATGCCTTATGTAATGTGACCTTGGGATATTTTCATGACATTATAAGAATTATATAAATGAAAGTTATTGTATTGATGTTATTTTGGTTCAGTTTAGAGATACAGCATGGAAACAGGCCCTTCGGCCCACGGATTCATCGCCGACCAACAATTACCTATACACTGACTCAAGGTTAGACCAGTTTTGTATCTTGCACATTAGGGGACAATTTACAGAAGCCAATCGACCTACAAACCTGCACGTCATTGGAATGTGGGAGGAAACCAGAGCACCCGGAGAAAACCCACGCGGTCCCAGGGAAAATGTACAAACTCCACACAGACAGCACCCGTCGTCAGGATCGAACCCGGGTCTCTTCCGCTGCAAGGCAGCAACTCTACCGCTGCGCCATATTCATGGAATAAGGGGAAAAAAATCAATGAAATATCCCTGCAAGTGTCAGATGCAGCATTGAACCACTTTAGGTCGAAAAATGTTTCCATAGGTTATTTTTTTCTACAAATTTAACGTAACTACTGATGGCCAGATAAAAGTAATCCAAGAAGTAAATTGTAAAAGGTTACTCGAGTCTAATTGTAATCTTTGCCGCTGATTAAATGAATTTGGCATCTTTTTGCCTTTCACCACCAAGCACAGATTTATGGATTTATGAACTAACTTGTTTATTGCAGGTGATTGAACAACTGCAATAATACTTTGACAAAGGAGCATTATGGTTGAAGTTTATACACTATTAATATTAGGCCCTGTGCTTTGAATGTTGATTACTTCATAGTGAAATCGTGTTCAGAGCCAGCACACTGTTGCAAAACCAAGGCTGGACAATGTTACTTTCATATCTTGATAAGACCATGAGACATAGGGGCAGAATTAGACCATTCGGCCCATCAAGTCTGCTCTGCCATTCAATCGTGGCTGATCAACCCCATTCATCTGCCTTCTTCTCATAATTTTTGATGCGCTTATTAATCAATAACCTATCAATCTCACCTTTAAATATACCCAATGACTTGGCCTCCACCACCATCTGTGGCATTTAATTCCACAGATTCTGGCTCAAGAAATTTCTCCTTTTCTTCATTCTAAAGGTACGTCCTTTAATTCTGAGGCTGTACCCTCTAGTCCTAGACTCTCCCAATACTGGAAACACCTCTACTCTATCTTGGTCTTTCATCATTTGGTTGGTTTCAATGAGATATCCCCTCATCCTTCTAAACTCCGGCGATTTCCGTGCCAGTATTTAATACAAATCGACACAAAGTGCTGGAGTAACTGAGTGGGTCAGGTGGCGTCTCTGGGGAACAGGGATACATTACATTTTGAGTAGGGACTGAAGAAGGGTCAAGGCCAGAAAAGTCACCCATCCTTTTTCTCCAGCGATGCTGCCTGACCCGCATAGAGTGTGGAAACAGGCCCTTCGGCCCAGCTTGCCCACACCGGCCAACATGTCCCAGCTACACTAGTCCCACTTGCCAGCATTTGGTCCATATCCCTCCAAACCTGCCCTATCCATGTGCCCGTATAACTGCTCTTAAATGTTGTGATAGTCCCTGCCTCAACTACCTCCTCTGGCAGCTTGTTCCGTACATCCAACTACCTTTGTGTGAGTTGTGTCCACCCGGGTCTCTGGCACGCTGCAAGCGCTGTAAGGCAGAAAGAGAGATGGTGGTGAATCTGTGGAATTCTTTGTCACAGAAGGCTGTGGAGGTCAAGTCAATGGATATTTTTAAAGCAGAGATAGATAGATTCTTGATTGGTACGGGTGTCAGGGGTTATGGGGAGAAGGCAGGAGAATGGGGTCAGGAGGATGAGATAGATCAGCCATGATTGAATGGCGGAGTAGACTTGATGGGCCGAATGGCCTAATTCTGCTCCTACCACTAATGGCCTTATGATCTACCTGTATTTGGCCCATATCCCTCTGAGCCTTTCCTATTCATGTACCCGTCCAAGTGTCCTTAAAATTCTGTTATGGAACCTGCCTCAATTACTTCATCTGGTAGCTCGACCCACGAGCCCACCAGCCCCTGCGTGAAAAAGTTGCACATTGTGTTCTTATCCTATTCATGTACCCGTCCAAGTGTCCTTAAAATTCTGTTATGGAACCTGCCTCAATTACTCCATCTGGTAGCTCGACCCACGAGCCCACCAACCCCTGCGTGAAAAAGTTGCACCATCGTGTTCTTATTAAAGCTTCACTATGTTATTCCATAAGGACAGTGTAGTGAACATTGCAAAATATTAGTAGCACGCTCATTATATTAACAACTGTGCAGCTATCTTCTGATAAGAGACAGTCATTCAAAATAATTTTATCTTTATTGAATAAAACAAATATGAGTTGTTTTGCATTATTGGACTACAGTCAAAATACAAACCTGCAGTAAATAGAACGATGTGTTGGCTTTTATAATCTTCTTTAGTGACCTCCATAACAAGATAATCGCTTCCAGATATATATATATATATTTTTTTAATAACATGTTTTTAACCTGCCTCTTCAAGTTATGCATCTTGTGACCAGTTTACTACAAGAATAACTTGGAACTGAACAAGTTATAAATGTTAGGTGCAGTGCATTAATCTCAGTCGTAAGAATTCAGTACAATATTCAGAAGTATTAATGCATTTAGATCTATAACAGTTGGAATAAAACTGTCCCTTCTTCAGGATGCAATTGCCTAGGTGCAGTTTTTGATAGTTAACTCCTCAACTTGTCATTAATAATAATACTTCTCAACTTTAGTTTAGTTTAGTTTAGAAATACAGCACAGAAACAGGCCCTTTGGCCCACTGAGTCTGAACCGACCAGCGATCCCCGTACATTAACTCTACCCTACACACATTAGGGACAATTTGCAGTTATTCCAAGCCAATTTACCTACAAGCCTGTGTTGGAGTGTTGGAGGAAACCGAAGATCTCGGAGAAAACCCACGCGGTCGTGAGGAGAACGTTCAAACTCCGTACAGACAGCACCCATAGTCGGGATTGAACCCGGGTCTCCGGCGCTGCAAGCGCTGTAAGGCAGCAACTCTTCCGCAGCACCACCGTACCGCCCTTAGATAAACAGGCCACAGGAAACAGGCCCTTCGGCCCACCGAGTCCGCACCGACCTGCAATCCCCGCTCATTAACACTGTCCTACACACACTAGGGACAATGTTTACATTACTATTGAGGGTCTGAGCTATAGGGAGAGGTTGGGGAGGTTGGGACTCTATTCCTTGGAGCGCAGGAGCCTGAGGGGTGACCCTATAGAGGTATATAAAATCATGAGAGGAATAGATCAGGTAGATGCACGGAGTCTCCTGCCCAGAGTAGGTGAATTGAGGACCAGAGGACGTGGGTTTAAGGTGAAGAGGAAAAGATTGAATAGGAATCTGAGGGGTAACTTTTTCACACAAAGAGTGGTGGGTGTATGGAACAAGCTGCCGGAGCAGGTAGTTGAGGCACGGACTATCCCACTGTTTAAGAAACAGTTAGACAGGATAGGATAGGTTTGGAGGGATATGGGTGAAACGCGGGCAGGTGGGACTAGTGTAGCTGGGACACGCTGGCTGGTGTGGGCAAGTTGAGCCGAAGGGCCTGTTTCCACACTGTTTGACTCCATGTCCCTAACTCCAGAGACAATAGACTTTGAGTCTTATCACAAGAGCTCTCGGCTGGATAAACTCTTGCTGAGATCTGTCAGTGCAATGAGAGTTCAACCGTGGAAGAGCTGACCTGGGAATAAACAAAGTGTGCGTCATCATCTGCAATGTGGAGTTCAGACTTTGCTTTTCCATGGATTTAATACTATTAACATGACCTAATGATTGCACAGAAGCATTAAAGCTTAGGGTAATGAACTTTTAGGACAGAGATGAGAAAATCATTTTTCACACAGGGAGTGGTGAATCTGTGGAATTCTCTGCCACAGAAGGTAGTCAAGGCCAGTCCATTGGCTATATTTAAGAGGGAGTTAGATGTGGCCCTTGTGGCTAAAGGGATCAGGGGGTATGGCGGGAAGGCAGGTATGGGATACTGAGTTGGATGATCATATTGAATGTCGATGCAGGCTCGAAGGGCCGAATGGCCTACTCCTGCACCTATTTTTCTATGTGTGCAGTAGCTGTTATTAATGGTACACAAAATTGCTGGAGAAACTCAGTGGGTGCAGCAGCATCTATGGAGCAAAGGAAATAGGCGACGTTTCGGGCCGAAACGTCGCCTATTTCCTTCGCTCCATAGATGCTGCTGCACCCGCTGAGTTTCTCCAGCAATTTTGTGTACCTTCGATTTTCCAGCATCTGCAGTTCCTTCTTGAACACAGCTGTTATTAACGGTTTAGTCCTTAAAACCTCAAAAGTCCTTAAAACTAGAAGTGACTTCCATTGACTCCATTTATACCTCACGCTGCCTCGGCAAGGCCAGCAGCCTCATCAAGTCAAGTCAAGTCAAGTGTTATTCGTCACTTGCACATAAAGTGCAAGTGAAATGAATTTGCCAGCAGCGGTACAATAAAAAAGAACATACAATACAGAATAAAAATAATAATTTAACACAAACACCCACCACAGCATTCATCACCACTCCTTCTCCCATCGGTCGAAAGGAAAAGAAGTGTGAATACGCACATCTCCAGATTCAGGGACAGTTTCTTCCGAGTTGTTATCAGGCAACTAAATCATCCTACCAACATCTGGAGAGTAGTGCTGAACGACTATCTTCCTCATTGGAGACCCTCGGACTATCTTTGATCGGACTTTACTTGCACTAAACGTTATTCACTTTATTCCCTTTATCAATGCATCATGTGTTGTCATTCCGCTGACTGGTTAGCACGTGAGAAAAACTTTCCTCTGTAACTCGGTACAGGCGACAATAAACTAAACTCAAAACCCTCATCTGAAATTCTTCTGGCATTGGGAGACACGACAGAAATTATTTTAAACGGTTTAATTCTTCTGAGGTTGCAAACAGCCTGCTGGAGGGTGAGTGAGAAATGAAAAGTGATTGTCGATGAGGGGTACTGATTGTGGATGATCAGCCATGATCACATTGAATGGTGCTGCTGGCTCGAAGGGCCGAATGGCCTACTCCTGCACCTATTGTCTATTGTCTATTGAGCGATAGGCCAGGGAAAGGATTGATTGAAAGATGTCACATTGAAACAGGTCCTTCAGCCCACTATACCCCCTCCGACATTCTTCAAGCCTTTCTCATGCGGATTACTGACCAATTACCTTTAATTGGATGAGTCTGTGTATCAGATTGATTAGTTGATTGAACGATGCAGCATGGAAACAGCTTGAAGAAAGGTCTCAACCCGAAATGCCACCCATCACCGAGTCCTCGGCAACCATCGATCACCCATTCCCACTAGTTCCATGTTATCCCACTTTCTCACCGAAACCCGACATACTAGCGGCAATTTTCTACAAGAGGCCAATTAACCTACAACCCAGCACGTCTTTGAGATATACCTCGGTACACATAGGAAGGAACTGCAGGTGGTAGTTTACACCAAAGATAGACACAAAATGCTGGAGTAACTCAGCGGGACAGGCAGTATCTCTGGAGAGATTGAATAGGTGATGTTATGGATCAAGACCCTTCTTCAGACCTTTCTTCATCTCTTTGCGATGTTTTCTGACATGATGTCAAGCTGTCTAACATGAGCTCAGTTCAGTTCAGCTTAGTGGATTGTCACGTGTACCGAGGTACAGTGAAAAGCTTTTGTTGCGTGCTAACCAGTCAGTGGAAAGACAATACATGATGACAATCGAGCCATTTTCAATGTATAGAAACATGATAAGGGAGCAACGTTTAGTGCAAGGTAAAGCCAGCAAAGTCCGATCAAGGATAGTCCGAGGGTCACCAATGACTACCTCAGCCTCAGTAGTTCAGCACTGCTCTCTAGTTGTGGTAGGATAATTCAGTTGCCTGATAGGAAAAGATTTAATAGGAATCTGAGGGGTAACGTTTTCACTCAAACGGTGGTGGGTGCATGGAACAAGCTGCCAGAGGAGGTAGTTGAGGCTGGGACTATCCCAACGTTTAAGAAGCAGTTAGGCAGGTACATGGATAGGACAGGTTTGGAGGGATATGGACCAGGCGCAGGCAGGTGGGACTGGTGTAGCTGGGACATGTTGGCTGGTAGTGGGCAAGTTGGGCTCCACACTGTATCACGCTATGAATCTCTGTGATGATGACAGCAAATTGGAAAATATTTCCCAGGTCATGAACAAATAATAGGATCCTGCACCTTAATTGGCTTGATAGAATTTTTATTACAAGTCTGTGCGTCATTTCATATTCCCCAAACCTCAAAGGAGATTAATAAAAATATCTGAAGAAGGTGTGGGGCAATGCAAAATCCGGGAAGGAAGCTCTGAGCAAATGAAAAGGAACGATAAATGAAAGTAAAAACAATATGTGATTACATCAGAACACAATCCTTTCTCGGGATTTAGTGACACAAGATGTTTCCTAATCTGAGGAAAGACATTCTTGCCATAGAGGGAGTACAGAGAAGGTTCACCAGACTGATCCCTGGGATGGCAGGACTTTCATATGAAGAAAGACTGGATAGACTCGGCTTGTACTCGCTAGAATTTAGAAGATTGAGGGGGGGATCTTATAGAAACTTACAAAATTCTTAAGGGGTTGGACAGGCTAGATGCAGGAAGATTATTCCCGATGTTGGGGGAAGTCCAGGACAAGGGGTCACAGTTTAAGGATAAGAGGAAAGTCTTTTAGGACCGAGATGAGAAAATCATTTTTTACACAGAGAACGGTGAATCTGTGGAATTTTCTGCCACAGAAGGTAGTTGAGGCCAGTTCATTGGCTATATTTAAGAGGGAGTTAGATGTGGCCCTTGTGGCTAAAGGGATCATAGAAACATAGAAACATAGAAAATAGGTGCAGGAGTAGGCCATTCGGCCCTTCGAGCCTGCACCGCCATTCAATATGACCATGGCTGATCATCCAACTCAGTATCCTGTACCTGCCTTCTCTCTATACCCCCTGATCCCTTTAGCCACAACCTCAACTTGTTATAAAGGCCAACATGCCATTCGCTTTCTTCAATGCCTGAAGAACCTGTCAATAAGGTGCAGGCATCTGGTAAAGTTTCCACTGACTGCAGACATTGCTTAATATATTTGTCACATGCTACCTGTCAATAGAGCAGGATGTCAGATGCAAAGGGAAAGGCACAGCTGCTAATTCTTGTGTGTTCAGTGCAAGTGAGCGAGGGTTTAGATCATGTCTCCGTGCTCCAAATCATTCTGCCTGCCGACTTGAAATTCATGCAATTAGTTCTAACCTCTGCTTCCCGCTTCCTGGTCCGCTGATCCATCTTTTCTGAAACCACATTCACAGAGTCACCGAGATACAGGCCCACTTGTGCGGCACGCGGCGCAGCGGTAGCGAGTACTGACAGCGCCGGAGACCCGGGTTTGATCCTGACTGCGGATGCTGTCTGTACGGAGTTTGTACGTTCTCCCTGTGACCTGCGTGGGTTTTCTCCGGGGTCTCCAGTTTCCTCCCACGCTCCAAAGACGTACAGGTTTGGCAGTTAATTGGCTCGCTATAAATGTCAAGTTGTCCCCAGAGTGTGCGTGGATCGCTGGTCGGTGCGGACACATTGGGCCGAAGGGCCTGTTTACGCGCTGTATCTCTATACGAAACTAAACTAGAAAGTGGGCGTGAATCATCCGTACCGACCATCATGCCCTATTGAAGCTAATCCCATCTGCCTGTGTATGGCCCACATAGAAACATAGAAAATGGGTGCAGTAGTAGGCCATTCGGCCCTTTGTACCAGCACCACCATTCCATATGATCACGGCTGATCATCCAAAATCAGTACGCCGTTCCTGCTTTCTCCCCATATCCCTTGATTCCATTAGCCCTAAGAGATACATCTAAGTCTTTCTTGAAAACATTCAGTGGATTGGCCTCCACGACCTTGTGTGGCAGAGAATTCCACAGACACAATTCCAATTCCACATCTCTCTTAACCTTCCCAGTCCACATCCCTGTCCAACTAGAACACTTGTATTCACAACCCCCGTTCTTTAGAACATTGGCCAGAACAGTACAGCACAAAAACAGGCCCTTCGGCCCACAATGTCTGTGCCGGACATGATGCCGAAACCATCACTTATCTACTTGCACATAAACCATATCCATATACCTTTAGAAAAGTATTTGAAATGCAAAGAATGTGTCTGCTTCAACTGCACCAGCAGTGTGTATATAGACACACATGGACACATGCATACACATATATACAGATGCTGGTTTGCACTGAAGATAGACACAAAATGTTGGAGTAACTCAGCGGGAAAGGCAGCATCTCTGGAGAGAAGGAATGGGTGACATTTCGGGTCAGGTTGTCACCCTGATCATCCCTTTGATGTCTCGTTTTCACACCTTAATGATCCCTATCTCTGTGTCTCCCTCTCCACTGACTCTCAGTCTGAAGATAGGTCTCAACCCGTCGCCCATTCCTTCTATCCAGAGATGCTGCCTGTCCTGTTGAGTTACTCCAGCATTATTGTGCCTATGTCTAACGAATGTACATTCAATTACATACACACACTCACACACATATATATATATATATATATATATGAATTTGGGGGGGAAACCAGGAAAAACCCATCCAGACACAGGGAGAATGTACAAATGAATGTCATGCGTTCCCCCTTGACCCAACTCCCCCTTCCTGTATTCTCAATTTTAGTGCAGTTTAGTTTAGAGATACAGCGCGGAAACAGACCTTTCGGCCCAACTTCTCTGCACCGACCAATGATGCCCGTACATTAATTAACACACACACACGCACGCACACACGCACACACGCGCACACGCACACACGCACACACGCAAACACGCACACGCACACACACACACACACACTACAATTTACAATTTACAGAAGCCAAATTAACCTACAAACCTGTACGTCTTTGGTGTGTGGGAGGACACCGGAGCACCCGGGGACACGGGTCACGGGGACACGGTCACGGGGAGAACGTACAAAACTCCGCAGAGACAGCACCCGCAGTCAGGATCGAACCGAGGACCCTGGCGCTGCAAGACAGCAACTCTACCGCTGCGCCACCTTTGACGCTCAACTCTTTTCCTTCTTGACAAGGTTCCAGTATCTGCAGTCCCTGCAGGGTTAAATAAAACACAGCAGGTTTTTTTTAATCTAAAACAATTTCTTTACAAACTAAATACCTTTCGACTTTCTGAAGAAGAATGGTCCCGACCCCGAAATCCCCCCCATATATTTTAGATTTTGCTCAACACACACCATCAGAAGCAAGTTGATGTGGGGATGATGTCATGCTTTCTCCTTCTCTTCACCCCCACATCTAAATATAAATTCTTCGAGTAGATTGGCGGTGACCAAGTGGTTCTTTGTACAGCAGAGATAATCTCTAACCACTCACTGTAAATAGGCATAAATACAATCAATTGAATTAAGGCATCAATTACATCTCAATTAATGATTATCCCTTGATTTCCTTCATGCTGTCATTTGCATTCTCTTCCTCCATAACCCATTATGTTGCCTTGATTTTCAATTTATAATGACATAGGTTACAGGGGTGTGAAAACGCACACCGCCAGATTCAGGGACAGTTTCTTCCCGGCTGTCATCAGGCAACATAGAAACATAGACAATAGGTGCAGGAGTAGGCCATTCGGCCCTTCGAGCCTGCACCGCCATTCAATATGATCATGGCTGATCATCCAACTCAGTATCCTGTACCTGCCTTCTCTCCATACCCCCTGATCCCTTTAGCCACAAGGGCCACATCTAACTCCCTCTTAAATATAGCCAATGAACTGGC
>NC_073394.1:6418786-6436286 GCF_028641065.1 Leucoraja erinaceus
ATGTGCTGTAAAGGAAGCAACTCTTTTTTTTTTTTTTTTTTTTTTTTTTTTATATTTTTATTAGAAGTAGACATATTATAAAGTCTAGTTACATATTATAGTAAAAAGACTTTTCATATACATCAGTCATACATTATTAACATTTTCAATTATCAATTATTTCTGCTTCTAGTGTAGGAAGCAACTCTAAACGCTAGTAGAGTGGTTCTCATTCCCCTCTCCCTCTTCACTGCCCCTGCAGTGGCATTGGAATGGGATGGAATACTTTCTTGTCACATGTGACAAGGCACAGTGAAATTCTTTGCTCGCATACCCAAGGTACACAAATAGCGACCACCTACTGCGCTGACATGGGCACAGCTTTTGAATATCCCGAGATCACAATTACAATTCTTGCACGCCTTTGGAGTGTGGGAGGAAACCGAAGATCTCGGAGAAAGCCCACGTGGTCACGAGGAGAACGTGCAAACTCCGTACAGGCAGCGCCCGTATTGGAGATCGAATCCCGGTCTCTGGCGCTATAAGGCAGCAACTCTACCGGTGCGCCACCGTGCCGAATGACGTTTTGTATTGTCTTATTTGATCGTACAGCGTGCAAAACAAAGCGTTTCACTGCTCCGTGGTACTCTGGACAATAATAAACCTTAAAAACTAAATGTAAATTTTAGGTATTGTCCTTATCTTTAGCGTTAATGTTGTATGTAATCTGCTCAAGTTATCAATGTGATGTGCCTCTAGTCACACAGAAAGGCCGATAGATGTATGTCAGTCAGACAGGTTAACCCATTATGCCCCTGTCCCACTTAGGAAACCTGAACGGAAACCTCTGGAGACTTTGCGCCACACCCAAGGTTTCTGTGCGGTTCCCGGAGGTTTTTGTCAGTCTCCCTACCTGCTTCCACTACCTGCAACCTCCGGCAACCACCTGCAACCTCCAGGAACCACACGGAAACCTTGGGTGGGCCGCAAAGACTCCAGAGGTTTCCGTTCAGGTTTCCTAAGTGGGACGGGGGCATTATTACTGGATGGAAGCAACCTCAGTAGAGGACATATACAACTGGGAAAATACAGCCAATGTATCAAGCAACAGGGCAGCGGGCTTCCTGGATATAAGCAACAAATCAACAGTGTTCATGGCCATAGCAGCAACACTGACAGCACAATAGCAGTGTGGGGAGTCTTACTATCAAATAACCAAGGGGGGCAGCTGCTCAGTTTTAACTCAATCTTAGCTTCCTTGTCCTAAGTCTCAAGTTATTGCAACCGAATCTGTAAATGCATAGTAACAAATTATTGTCAAAGATAGACAAAAAGTGCTGGAGTAACTCAGCAGGTCAGGCAGCATCTCTAGGGAATATGGATGGATGACGTTTCGGGTGAGGACTCTGCTTCAGGCTCACACCAGTGCCAGAGACCAGGGTTCGATCCTGACTACGGGAAAATCTATCTATCTCTGCCTTAAAAATATTCACTGACTTGCCCTCTACAGCCTTCGGTGGCAAAGAATTCCACAGATTCACCACCCTCTGAATGAGGAAATGTTGTCCTCATCTCCTTCCTAAAAGAACGTCCTTTAATTCTGAGACTCAGTCTGACGAAAGGGTCTTGACCCGAAATGTCACCTATTCCTTTTCTCCAGAGATGCTGCCTGACCCGCTGAGTTACTCCAACGCTTTGTGTCAAAATTGTGAAGCAAGTTGTAAGTTTGGCAATACGTTCATAAGGACGGGAATATTGGGAAATAAAAGAATAATCCTCGCCGACTATGTATCATATCCTGTGAGGAATCGCTTATCAGTTACGAACATGATAACAGGAATCCAGGTCTCCCATCTTATCTCAACCATTCCGGTATAAATGACTAAATCCTGTTAGTCAAAGGAGGATTTGTACTGTTCACAGGGTTTTGTACTGGTGTTGTAGTTCATTGATCTTATGTTAAGGACAGCTCATCCTTTATCTAGGTGCAATGTTAAAGGTGTCACACTCCCACTCAAAAACCCATTTCACATCAGGTATATTTTCCACGACAAGCTCCCCCCCACTGCATCTCTTGTTTTGCTTTGTTTGCATAAACTCATTGATAACACTATTAATGGGTTTGCCAATTAAAGTTCATTCACCTTTCCTAAAACACACATTGCCTCAGAGCAGTGTGCCTCATTGCAATTTACTGGTAAAATTCCCGGTGAAAGTGCAGGCTGCCTGGAAGGTGTAGTTTCAGTTTCCTCATCCTTAATATCACGAATCAACCAAAGTGTGCCCAGATACTGCAGGGCCTTTGAGCAACTGCCCGTGGTGCATTCAACCTTATGTTCAATGGTCGTGTTCTTAGGTTAGTTTTCAAGATACAGCTCGGAAACAGGCCCCTTCGGCCCACGGAGTCTGCGCCGACCAGCGATCCCCGCACATTAACGCTTATCCTACACGCCAGGGACAATTCTTTTGCTTTTTTTATACCGAAGCCAAGTAACCTACAAACCTGTACCTCCTTGGAGTGTGGGACGAAACCGAAGATCTCCTAAGTACAAACTCATTAAGGGCCTGCCCCACTTAGGTGATTTTTTTTTTTTTTTTTTTTTTTTTTTATTTTATTTTTATTAGAAGTACGGTAAATTACAATCCTACACAACACATATATCTTAATACATTTTTTGTACCGCTTCATTTTTTTTGAGCTTTAAGAAAAAGGTAGAAGTAAGGAAAGTAAAGAAAGTGCGCGAGAGTCGTGAAGTGCAAGAGTGTTGGGAAAAGAAAGCCCCTTAGAAAAGAAATTAGAGAAGGAAGTAAAGTGAGAAAATAGACCCTAGAAAAGAAAGAAAGAGAAAATAGAAACAATCGCTCTATTATAACATTAAACTCCGCAGAAAGGGGACTACCAACCAAGTCTGTGATTTTTTAGGCGACTAGGCTGTTGCCACATGGTTGCCGGGGTGTCGCCCGTACGGTCGTGAGTCGTCTCCTCAGTCGCCCAAAGAGTCGTAGCGTCTTTCTGCTCGCCGCTGGATCTTCAACATGTTGAAAGATTTTCGGAGACAGTCGGCGACAGTGGGTTTGACGCCAATGAGCGTAGCTTGACTTCTCCTGACGTGGGCGCTGTCGTAGTTGTCGCCAGGTTCACGTAGGTTGTCGCTGGTGCTGACTGCGTATTTTTTGTTGTTGTTAAAGTATTGATTCTATTTCAAATTTTATGTTGAAGTGGGGGGTCCAGTCACCAGTTTTTCGACGACCAGCTATGCCTATGACAGTTGCCTAAAAATAGCCTGTGTGACAGACCCATTACAGGCAGCTCTTACAAGATCTGTGGCAGTGTAAGGCAGCAACACTACCTCCTCTGGTATTTTGTTGTCCCTAATGAGGAGAATGGATTATCGGGAGAAGGCAGGAAAATATTTTAGGAGAGAGAGATAGTTCAGCCATGATTGAATGGCAGGGTAGACTTGATGGGCCGAATGGCCTAATTCCACTCCTATTACTTATATACTGAGCTAGAGCGAAATTTGTTTTTGTGTACAGTTCACTGCAAGTATAACTGCACAGAAGCACTTCGATACATCTTAGCGAAGTATCTTAGATAAGCATCTTAGATACAACACAAGTGTATGGTCGTTGTATGGCTATGCTAATTTGCCTTTAGTGATTGTAGACATAAAAGGAAAACTGTGGGGAAGAAACACAAACATCGACAGCAAGACACATGTTGTTTAGTAACCAACGATAAAAACTGAATTTGCTTGATTTCAAGTGAAACTTGTCCACTCGTTGGGGGGTCATTTTAATGCTTTGCAACAGATGGCTGTGCTAGTCAGGGTTATGATGTTTAGTGTGTAGGAACTGCAGATGCTGGGTTATACCAGGCAAACTTAGATTGTGTAGGAAGGAACTGCAGATGCTGGTTTACACCAAAGATAGACACAAAATGCAGCACTATAATTAGATCAATGTATTGACAAGGATTTATCTGAATGTTCTCGTGTATTTGATTCCCCCATCTATTCCCCCTCATGACTTTATACTCCTCTGTAAGATCACACCTCAGCCTCCTGCGCTCCAAGGAATAAAGTCCTCAACTGCCCAACTTCTCACTGTAGCTCAGTCCCTCAAATCCTGGCAACATCCTTGTAAATCTTCTCTGCACTCTTTTCCCAGCTGAATGACATCCTTCCTACCACAGGCTGACGACAACCGGACACAATGTGAATGTTTTGCAGGAAGGAACTGCAGATGCTGGTTTACACCGAAGATAGACACAAAATGCTGGAGTAACTCAGCGGGACAGGCTGCATCTCTGGAGAGAATGAAAGGGTGACGTTTCGTGTTGAGATCCTGCTTCAGGCTGAACGTCACTTATTCCTTCTCTCCAGAGACGCTGCCTGACCAGCTGAGTTACTCCAGCATTTTGTGTCTATTCATGCTGCTTTAGTTTAGTTTAGTTTAGTTTAAAGAAACAGCATGGAAACAGGCCCTTCGGCCCACCAAGTCCGTGCCGACCAGCGATCGCCCCGTACACTAACACTATCCTACACACTAGGAACAATTTACAATCTTTACCAAGATCAATTATACACGAGTGTAAAAATTTCACCTAAAATCAAGCATCATTCAATTTTTTGTCATTGGTCACTAAAGAACATTTGTCCCGGTGTCGAGGTTTTGTGTTTCATCCCCACGTTTCCTTCTCTGTTAGCTATCACTGAAGACATACAGTCTCAGCAGTGTACTACTGGTACTGTGTCTGAGATGCTCATGTGGCTTTGGAGTGTGGGAGGTAACCGGAGCACCCAGAGAAAACCCACGCAGTCACGGGGAGAACGTACAAACTCCGTACAGTCAGGATCTCTGGTGCTGTCTCTTCCCGGGTCTCTGGCGCTGTAAAGGCAACAACTCTACCTCTGCGCCACTCTGTACTTTAATAAATTACATTGGGGCAATAACTGTAGGGAGATAAGTTTTGGTTATTTGTTTCAATAGTTCAACAACCTCACAAACTATTGTCTTCTTTGTGCTTGGGATGCCATCTAGTGGTCAAGGTGATATATTAATGATCAAACAGTTGTGGCAGCTCGCAGCTCCCAGTTTCCAAGTTAACATCGGAAGCATTCCCATTGTTCCAAGTGATATGTTGATCTGGTGAATTAATAAAAACACTTGTCTAAGAAACACCACTAATAAAGGTGGCACAGAGGCACAGCTGGGAGAGTTGCTACCTCAAAACACCAGAGACACGGGTTTGATCCTGACCACAGGTGCTGTCTGTATGGAGTTTGCACGTTCTCCTTGTAACCACGTGGGCTTTCTCCAGCTGCTCCAGGTTTCACCCTAGAGGTTTGTAGGTTAATTGGCTTCGGTAAAATTGTAAATTGTCCCTAGTGTGCAGGATAGTTTTAGTATACGGGGGGATCTCTGGTCAGCGGGGACTCGATGGGCCGAAGGGCCAGTTTCCGTGCTGTATCTCTAAAGTCTAAAATCTTCAACAAGTCCCATGCAGAAGTAGTTTGGAGAAAGCTTCTTTATTCAAAACTCTTCTTCAGTCTGAAAGAAGGGTCTTGACCCGAAACGTCACCCATTGCTTCTCTCCAGAGATGCTGCCGGTCCCGCTGAGTTACTCCAACGTTTTGTGCCTATCTTCAATTTTCTTGGCCCCGTACTGGGAGTAGAAGTGGAAGGGCCGTGAGTCCCAGGCCGAGCTCGGCGATCGTTTGCCCGCTTCTGCTGCTGTTAAAGGTGGGACGTTGCATTGCGCCAGGGTCTTGGGTCTGTCCCACTTTGGCCGTCAGTTCCGCCACAGGCCGTTGGCGCGCAAAGATTTTGTTCACTCCAAAAATTTCGGAGCCCCGCGCGATGTCGCTCACAACTACATACCCCTCCGCGCTTCTCAGTGGGACCGGCCCCGCGCGGGCCATACGATGCCCGTACGCCTCAACGCGACCACAAGGTCGCGTAATTTGCATGCCAAGGACACGTAAGTGGGACAGGCCCGTAAGAATCCGAATGTTTTAAATCCCAGTGAAATTTGTATAAGATTCATTCTCGAATTTTCAAATCAATTCCAGTAATGTATTCATAATTCTGCTTGTGGACATGATTCTCTTTTATCATTCTCTTTTCTCTATTTTAACTCGTTTTAGCCTGTATTCATAATCATGGATTAAGTTAGGGATCTTTAATCAAAATCAAATCTAAAGGGTGAGGAATTGCATTCTGTTACCCTAAAGGGCCTGTCCCACTTGGCGATTTTTCTCAGCGACTGCCGGCATAATTGACTGACGTGTCGGGTCACCGAATAATTTGCGGCCTGATGCTGTTTGGCGCGGCGTGACAACGTATTGGCTCGCGGTGTTTTTTCAAGTGTCGCAACATTTTTTTGGTCGCCGCTGGATTTTGAAATGTTCAAAATCTTTTGGCAACACTGCTATGACGTCGGCAGTCACCGAAAAAAATCGGCAAGTCGGACAGGCCCTTGAGTAACTGTGTAACAGTAGCTAACAGGAATTCAATCGATCTCGCAAGATTAACTTGAACTGTAACCAATTCAGAGCAAACTTTGCTGTCATTTGCACGACTGTGTCAGAAGCAGAAATACTGCCCCCTTAATTAAACAGCCCTGTCTGGACTGGTGCAGATAAATGGTCTTTAAAGTTGGAGTTGAAAACTTTGGGTGGGTCATATGATAAGGGTCATAGTCATACAGCGTGGAAACAGGCCCTTCAGCCCAACTTGCCTATGCTAACCAGGATGACCCATCTAGACTAGTCCCGCCTTCCTGCATTTGGCACAAATCCCTCTAAACCTATCCTATCCATGTACCTGACCAAATGTCTTTTAAGTGTAGTTATCATACCGGCTTCAACTATCACCTCTGGCAGCTCGTTCCATTCACCCACTACCCTCTGTGTGAAAAAGCTGCCCCTCGGGTACTTATTAAATCTTTCCAAACTAAAACTTGTTGCCAAAATTGATATTACTTATGCCCCAACCCTGGAAATAAGAGACAAGAGTTGTAACATCATAGCTGTACCTTGTGATTTCCAAAAATGATGACTGTTTGAATTCTTCAGTATTTTCAATGGAAGTAGTTTGATTGAGCATGCGATTAGATGTATAGTTAGTTACCTACTGGGTCAAGAGGGTGACAATTGGATTAAAGTTGGTTGCCTGAAAAAAAAGTTTGAATAATACTTTGAGATAGCCACAAAATGCTGGAGTAACTCAGCGGGACAGGCAGCATCTCTGGAGAGTAGGAATGGGTGACATTGCGGGTCGAGACCCTTCACCAGACTGAGTCGGGGGCAGAGAGAGGTCCCATAGCAGAAGCGTCCACGTCTCAGGGCTGGAAACTGGAAGTATCCCGAGCTAATTCTGCCACCACCATCATCTATTGCAACAAGTGATGGCTCCCACTGATTGTCGCTGGAAGCTTGCGTCCTTTTCAGGACGGGCGATGACAGCGATGTCAACATTTGAAACATGGAAGATGGACATGAAAGAAGAAGGGGAGAGGGAGGCACAGAGATAAGGAAGTGTAAGGTGTGAAAAAGAGACATCAAAAGCGATGCAGCTCAAGGAAAATGGAGAATAGATTATTGTTAGCTCAGAGAAGGTAACAACAACACAAACAGATGAAATGTAATCGGGGACCGTCCGACTGGTCAGAGAACTGGGAAGGGGGAGAGAGGGAAAGCAAGGGTTACTTGAAGTTAGAGAAGTCAATGTTCATACTGCTGGGGTGTAAGCTGCCCAAGCAAAATATGAGGTGCTGTTCCTCCAATTTGCACTGGGTCTCACTCTGATAATGGAGGAAGTCCAGGACAGAAAGGTTGATGTGGGAATTGGAGGGGGAGATAGTGTTTAGAAGATTGTTCCCGATATTGGGGAAGTCCAGAACAAGGGGTTACAGTTTAAGGATAAGGGGGAAATCTTTTAGGACCGAGATGAGAAAAACATTTTTTTTTCACACAGAGAGTGGTGAATCTGTGGAATTCTCTGCCACGGAAGGTAGTTGAGGCCACAGTTCATTGGCTATATTTAAGAGGGAGTTAGATGTGGCCCTTGTGGCTAAAGGGATCAGGGGGTATGGAGTGAAGGCAGGTACCGGATACTGAGTTGGATGATCAGCCATGATCATATTGAATGGCGGTGCAGGCTCGAAGGGCTGAATGGCCTACTCTTACACCTAATTTCTATGTTTCTAACCTGCTGTCCTCCAATTTGCACTGGGCCTCACTGGAATAGCACCAGTGTGGATCAATGATTTGCTGCATTATTCCGCCCTCTGGTGGCATTACATTTCATTACATCGGACACTATGACTGAAGACTGTGTTTGTTCAGTAATTAATTAGACAGTGGAGTTTGAATATGGAGGACTCCTCAACCATCGAGCAGAGCAAGGGTTGAACTGTGTCCAGACACTACTCACGTTTACCAACTTGTTGTTGCTTCTCTGCTAAACGAAGGCAGGGTGTGATAATTGGAGATAGACACAAAAGGCTGGAGTAATTCAGCGGGGCAGGCAGCATCTCTGGAGAGAAGGAATAGGCGACGTTTCGGGTCGAGACCCTTCTTCGGACTGAGAGTCAGGGTAGAGAGGGGAACTAGAGGTGTATGGGGAAAGGTACAAAGAGCAAAAGAACGAAAGATTGGAGAGGAACAAATCCAGGGCCAGCAAGGATGACCAAGGAAAGGTGGAGCCCACAATGGTCCATTGTTGGCTGTGGAAGAGGTGATAACGAGGCGATCCAAACAGTGAAACTAAGCAGGATGACAGTGATACTAGTAGGATGACTAGGACAGGGGAGGGACGGAGGGAGAGAGAGAAAGAGCGAATGCAAGGGTTACTTAAAATTAGAGAAATCAATAGCAATCAATGGAAGATTGCTCCAATTCAGCTAGAGGCTAAACATTAAAATAAAAGACAGTGGGAGAGAAGCAGGAGAATAATTATACACAGACCCAATGATAGTTTGCATTGAATGCAACTATTTATTAAGAATCTGCTACATTCATACAATAATATCGGCAAATACAAATAATAGATTCTGGTGTAAAAATCGCTACAATCAATGCATTCACGATTCCCAATGTCGCTTCTCTGCAGAATGTACAGCCAAATGCCACCAAGTAAAAAGTGAATTAAAAAACTCTCCCAACTCTGACTGCATCCAATTCAAAGTCACCAAACACACACACACACACATATTCCCCATTCACAGATCCTTACTATATCTATAGCTACCTGGTTGGCTTAACTCCAGTTTTCAGTTGTGTGCAACAATCCAGCGTACTCAGGTAGTTTTGGCGCGCACGGTGGCGCAGCGGTAGAGTTTCTGCCGCACAGCGCCAGAGACCTGGGTTCGATCCCGACTACGGGGTTTGTACGTTCTCCCTGCGATCGCGGGGTTTTTCTATGGATGCTCCAGTTTCCTCCCACATTCCAAAGACGTACATGTATAAAGGTTCATTGGCCTGGCTAAATTGTCCCTAATGTGTCGGATAATGTTTTCGTGTAAAGGGTGATTGCTGATCTACTCGGGGTCGATGGGCAGAAGGGCCCGTTTCAGCGCTGAATCTCTAAAGTCCAAAGTCAAAGAAAGAATGCACAGAAGTGATGGTAGTTAAGTTAGTTATGATTCTGTTCTTGAGATGGCAGAAAGGTTATTTTGTCTTTGGGAGGGAGATGTGGGATTCATCTGAATTGCATGAGGTCTGAAATGATGTGCAGCACAAAATGGTGGAATCAGCGGGTCAGGCAGCAACTCTGGAGAAAAGGAATAGGTGATATTTCAGGTCGGAACCCTTCTTTGGACTGAAAGATAGAGGTGGGGGTGGTGGGGGGGGGGGGGGGATTGGGAGGCGAGAGAAGGCCAGAACGAATCAGGGCCGGTAACAGATGACCTCAGGAAGAATGGAGCCCATCATGATCCATTGTTGACTGGGGAGGATGTGCTAATGAGAGGGATACAAGGATGCGCCCTGTGGACACTATGGAGAGAACGGATAGATCACGTTTACGGTCAGGACCCTCCTAGTCTCTTCTTCCGACCCGATACATCGCCTGTCAATTCCCTCTACAGATGCTGCCTGGCACTCCTGAGTTACTCCAGCACTCTGTGCTTTGCACAAGTGCCCAGCACCTGCAGTTCCTTGTGTCATAACATTAATTACAGAATATGTAGAAGTGATCCTAAATAGCACAAACAATTGGATGTTACGCATAGTGATAATTTACTCTGTTGAAAGTTTAGAACGGGATGGGATAATCTACAGGCAAAAACGTGCTGGAAATTGGAAATAAAAAGAGAAAATGCAGGGGCTATTTAGCATGTTAACAAGAACCATTTAAGATTTTCCCCTTTCCTGTACTGCAGAAGAGTGATGCAGCTGAGAGAGTTGCTGCCTCACAGCGCCCGAGACCCGGGTTCAATCCTGACTAGGATTAGGAGTAGAATTAGGCCATTCAGCCCATCAAGTCTAATCCACCATTCACTCATGGCTGATCCACCTCTCCATCCTAACCCCATTCTCCTGCCTTCTCCCCAGAACTCCCGAATCAAGAAGCTATCTATCTCTGCCTTAAATAAATCCACTGACTTGGCCTCGACAGCCTTCTGTGGCAAAGAATTCCATAGATTCACCACCCTTTCTGTGTGGAGTTTGCACGTTCTCTCCTGATTTCTCCGGGTGCTCTGGTTTCCTCCCACACTCCAAAGACGCGCAGGTTTGTAGGCTCATTGTTTCGTGTAAGTTGCTGGTAGTGCGTAGGGAGTGGATGCGAAGCTGGAATAACATAGAACTAGTGTACGGGTGATCGCTGGGCGGCGCGGATTTGGTGAGACGATGGGCCTGTTTTCAGGCTGTATCTCTTAAACTCAAACTAAAGTGCTCACTGCCCTCTGGATGTCACCAGTAAATACTGCCTTTTTACTTTTTGGCATAAAATTAGGACTAGGATACTCAGGAGTGATGGATAGAAGCAGCAAACAATGAACAGTAGAAATCCCCAACACTTCTGAAGAGATGAACCATAATTGTCAAAGCAAATAAACAGTGGATAAGCTCACTGTTGATTTTAGATTTAGATTTAGATCAACCTAGATCTAATGTAAGGTGGAAAATAGGCTTTGGAAACTAAATAGCGTCCAAAATAATCAATGCATGGGAAGGCCACAAGAGAAGGTGCAGCTCTCAGTCCAGGTAAAGGTTTTTTTTTCTTAAAGTACAGGCCCACCACTGATTTTCTGGCACTCTTGGTTCCAGAGCCTTCCCGGATTCTCCGTTTTGCCCGACCCGATCAGGATCTCAGAGAGGAGTCCAGCGGTACCGGAATCGTCCGCCAGGGGGCCGAGATAGCGGTCCGCAAAGTCGAGCTGTGGGAACAGATCTGCCGGCTCCGGCCGGACCGGAGTTCCAGAGCCCCGGCCGCACGGGGCAAATTCAACCCGCCGATCGGCCGCGGAAGTCCCGATGAGGTCAAGATCGGTCGCTTCACCCGGCCTGTGAGCCACATTTTCGGGGGGACTATCCGGGGGGGGGATTTCAAATGAACTCCTGTTCGGATTAAAGGAGACACCAAACCATCAGTTGCCAAAAAATCGGTGGTGGGCCTGTATTACAACGAGGAAGTTGAAGATTAAATGAACCCGCTTTCTTTTGGAGGTAACTTATGTTTTCCACAGGTAGTCTCGTGTTTGTTCTACCATTTTTATGATGATGTCCATTATACAGACAGTGCAAAAACCTGCAGTTTAAGTGAAAGTTTTTTTTTTTTAAAAAGCAGATTCTGCAAATAATTCTGTCAAGACTCAGGTAATCCCACATCTCCATCTATCCTTCCGCAGATGAAGGCTGGCCAGCTGATTATTTCCAGCATTTTCTGTTTTTTTTTGTTTTGTTTTACACTTACAAGTTTTAAGAAGAGTCTCACGCTAGTATCCCCTGAAGATTTTGTTTTAAAAAGTCAGCAAAAATATAAACACCTTGGAACGAATGATTCAGGCAGACATGTGTTTTTTAAAAGAAAAAAAAACTGATTCTAAAAAGGCTGCAATAAAAAAAACTTAAATCAAGTAACAAGGATATATGTAAATGCCTCCAAATTTCATCATTACTAGCAATTATTTTCAAGTATAACACATCTGTACAGAGATGCCCCTTCAGGCGCAAGGGGACTGGAGATGAAACCATTGAAGGCTGGGGGTCATGTTTCCAAAAACAAAGACAAAATCAAAAAAGGTACATTGAAGTTAGGTCAGCTTTAAATAGGCCAGAATGCCAGTGATCACGCCGGCAGAGAAGATTACAAATGTTGGCCACGTTGAACTCCCCAAGTATGAGAAGATCGTCTCCTAATTAAAAGAAGAAAAAAAGAAAATTGGTGAATCAATTGTGAGCATTGAGCACGGGGACAGTTTCATCCCAGCTGTTATCCAGCAACTGAAGTATCCTACCCAAACGGGTTTAGTTAATTGTAGAGATACAGCGCGGAAACAGGCCCTTCGCCCAACCAAGTCCAAGATCCCCCGCACACTAACACTATCCTCTACACATGTTAGGGACAATTTACAATTATACCAAGCCTAGTAACCTACAAACCTGCATTCTTTTGGAGTGTGGGAGGAATCTGGGGCACCCGGAGACAATCCACGCAGGTCACGGGGAGAACGTACAAACTCCGTACAGCCAACACTCGTAGCGGGATCGAGTCTGGGTCTCTGGCGCTGTGAGGCATTAACTCTACCGCTGCGCCACCGTGCAAGCAGTCCTGAGCTATTATCTATCTCATTGGAGACCCTCGGACTATCTTTGATCAGACTTTGCCTTGCACTAAACGTTATTCCCTTTATCATGTATCTATACACTGTAAATAGATCAATTGTAATCATGTATTATCTTTCTGCTGACTGGTGAGCACGCAACAAGCGTTTTTCACTGTACCTCGGTACACGGGACAATGAAAATTAAATTAATCTGGTTTTTTTTAGGAAATTTTTGTTTCCACTGGTAGTTTCATGATTGTTCACTGGTGTTTGAAGAAGTTTATTATACAGACAGCACAACCCGAGTTCGATCCTGACTACGGGTGCTGTCTGTATGGAGTTTGTACGTTCTCCCCGTGACCTGCGTGGGTTTTCTCCAGTTGCTCTGGTTTCCTCCCACATTCCAAAGAAAGACATACAGGTTTGTAGGTTAATTGGCTTCAGTAAAGATTGTAAACATAGAAACATAGAAAATAGGTGCAGTAGTAGGCCATTCGGCCCTTCGAGCCATATGATCATGGCTGATCATCCAAAATCAGTACCCCGTTCCTGCTTTCTCCCCATATCCTTTCATTCCGTTAGCCCTAAGAGGTCAATCTAACTCTCTCTTGAATGTATCTGAATACATTGTAAATTGTCCTAGTGCGTGTAGGGTAGGGTTAGTGTGCAGGGATCGCTGGTCGGCACGGACTCGGTGGGCCGAAGGGCCTGTTTCCAAGCTGTGACTCGAAACTAAATTAATCCAAATAATGGGCTCAGTCTTGCTCGATTTTGCCTGCCATTTAAACTCCAGCCCACAACCCCACACACATACAAACCTGGTGCAGACCCCTGTGTAGTCAATAGTCCCCAGCTTCCTGACCCATGTGCTGAAACTAATATAACCATATAACCATATAACAATTACAGCACGGAAACAGGCCATCTCGGCCCTACAAGTCCGTGCTGAACACCTTTTTTCCCTTAGTCCCACCTGCCTGCACTCATACCATAACCCTCCATTCCCTTCTCATCCATATGCCTATCCAATTTATTTTTAAATGATACCAACGAACCTGCCACCACCACTTCCACTGGAAGCTCATTCCACACCGCTACCACTCTCTGAGTAAAGAAGTTCCCCCTCATGTTACCCCTAAACTTCTGTCCCTTAATTCTGAAGTCATGTCCTCTTGTTTGAATCTTCCCTATTCTCAAAGGGAAAAGCTTGTCCACATCAACTCTGTCTATCCCTCTCATCATTTTAAAGACCTCTATCAAGTCCCCCCTTAACCTTCTGCGCTCCAGAGAATAAAGACCTAACTTATTCAACCTTTCTCTGTAACTTAGTTGTTTAAACCCAGGCAACATTCTAGTAAATCTCCTCTGTACTCTCTCTATTTTGTTGACATCCTTCTTATGATTGGGCGACCAAAATTGTACACCATACTCCAGATTTGGTCTCACCAATGCCTTGTACAATTTTAACATTACATCCCAGCTTCTATACTCAATGCTCTGATTTATAAAGGCTAGCATACCAAAAGCTTTCTTTACCACCCTGTCTATATGAGATTCCACCTTCAAGGAACTATGCACGGTTATTCCCAGATCCCTCTGTTCAACTGTATTCTTCAATTCCCTAATTTGGTCTCATTTAGATCAGCAAGACCAAGCATAAACTGGGCGACCATTTCACCAAATACTTGCAGCGGCACGGCGGCACGGCGGCACAGCGACACGGTGGCGCAGCGGTAGAGTCGCTGCATGACAGCGCCAGAGACCCGTGTTCAATCCCGACTACAGGTGCTGTCTGTGCGGAGTTTGTACGTTCTCCCCGTGACCTGTGTGGGTTTTCGCCGGGTGCTCTGGTTTCCTGCCACACTCCAAAGACGTACAGGTTTATAGGTTAATTGGCTTCGGTAAAATTGTAAACTGGCGTGTTGGATAGTGTTGGTGTGGTCGCTGGTTGGCGCGGACTCGGTGGGCCTGTTTCTGCACTGTATCTCTAAACTAAACCTGCGCTTGGTCCGCTAAAGCCTTCCAGATCTCCCAGACACTAACCATTTTAACTCCCCTTCCTATTCCCATACTGATCTTTCTGTCCTGGGCCTACTCCATTGTCAGAGCGGGGCCACATGCAACCTGGAGGGAAAGCACCTCATATTCCCCTGGGTACCTTATAATCCAACAGAAGCCGCCAATGCATTAACTTACCCATCCACCTTGTTGCTCAATCCATGGGATAACACGGGCTTGAATCAGGTCTAAGGACCAATTTATTATCGGTTGTATCAATGATCTCACACTTTTTAGGGCCTGCAAAAGAGGGGAAAGGTCACCAAATACAACATCATCTGTTCATCCTTCAATTTATCTATCTGTTTCTGATTTTTTTTTTCTGTTCCTCTCTGTTGATGTTGGATACAATACAGCTCAGTAGCTACAACCAACAGGTGTCAGGGGTTATGGGGAGAAGGCAGGAGAACGGGGAGATGCAACAAGACCTGGGTGTCATGGTACACCAGTCACTGAAAGTAGGCATGCAGGTGCAGCAGGCAGTGAAGAAAGCGAATGGTACGTTAGCATTCATAGCAAAAGGATTTGAGTATAGGAGCAGGGAGGTTCTACTGCAGTTGTACAGGGTCTTGGTGAGACCACACCTGGAGTGTTGCATACAGTTTTGGTCTCCTAATCTGAGGAAAGACATTCTTGCCATAGAGGGAGTACAGAGAAGGTTCACCAGACTGATTCCTGGGGTGTCAGGACTTTCATATGAAGAAAGACTGGATAGACTCGGCTTGTACTCGCTAGAATTTAGAAGATTGAGGGGGGATCTTATAGAAACTTACAAAATTCTTAAGGGGTTGGATAGGCTAGATGCAGGAAGATTATTCCCGATGTTGGGGAAGTCCACAACAAGGGGTCACAGTTTAAGGATAAGGGGGAAATCTTTTAGGACCGAGTTGAGGAAAACATTTTTCACACAGAGAGTGGTGAATCTCTGGAATTCTCTGCCACAGAAGGTAGTTGAGGCCAGTTCATTGGCTATATTTAAGAGGGAGTTAGATGTGGCCCTTGTGGCTAAAGGTATCAGGGGGTATGGAGAGAAGGCATTTACAGGATACTGAGTTGGATGATCAGCCATGATCAAATTGAATGGCGGTGCAGGCTCGAAGGGCCGAATGGCCTACTCCTGCACCTATTTTCTATGTTTCTATGTTTCTAACGGGGTTAAGAGGAAAAGATAGATCAGCCATGATTGAATGCCAGAGTAGACTTGATGGGCCGAATGGCCTAATTGTGTTCCTATTACTTATGAACTCTCTCATGCTATGCCGCATGTGCAACACAGTTATTGGATGTTATTACTGGTTTTGTTGAAAAGTGCTATATAAATAAAGATTATTATTATTATTATTATTATTAGTTTGACCTAAGGGGGTCATCACACCCAGACCGAGTCTTCCAATTGAGGGCGGCACGCTGGCGCAGCGGTAGAGTTGCTGCCTTACAGCGCCAGAGACCCGGATTCAATCCTGACTACGGGTACTTGTCTGTAGGGAGTTTGTACCTTCTCCCCGTGGCCTGCGTGGGTTTTTCTCCGGGCGCTCCGGTTTCCTCCCACACTCCAAAGGCGTACAGGTTTGTAGGTTAATTGGCTTCGGTAAAGATAGTAAATTGTGCGGGGATCGCTGTTCGGCGCGCTGTTCAGCGCAGGCTCGGTTGGTCAAAGGGCCCGTTTCCCTACTGTATCTCTAAACTAAACTAAACTGATTGTTGGTAGGATGCTTCAGTTGCTGGATAACAGCTGGGAAGAAACTGTCCCCGTGCTCAACGCTCACAATTGATTCACCAATTAATTTTTTTCTTCTTTTAATTAGGAGACAATCTTTTCATACTTGGGGAATCAACGTGGCCGACCCTTGTTATCTTCTCCTAGTGTGTGTAGGATAGTGGGGTGATCGGGGCCAAGGGGACGAAGGTCTAAAGTAAAGTGTAAATGTGATGTAAACGTGATGTTTACTATTGAATGTAGACAAAATTGCTGGAGAAACTCAGCGGGTGAGGCAGCATCTATGTGGAGCGAAGGAATCGGCGACGTTTCGGGTTGAGACCCTTCGTCAGACTATTGGCGATTACTATTGAGTAGCACCAGTGGGAGACCGAGTGGGAGAATCCACGATAAAGGCTGACTGGTTTGCGGTAACGGCTGCATGCTGTTGTATCCACTTGGATATCCTGACCCGAGTATATCCAGGGGTGGCACTGAACAGGTTAAAGAATTGCTGAGTTAAGTGGAAGTTTACATAAGTTCTGATTATTCTGATTATTAGAAAATGCATTTCGTTGTCTCTGTACTGTACACTGACAATGACAGTTAAAATTGAATCTGAATCTTATTAATAACCCATTATCTGTTATTTGCATTTTATCAGTTTATTTATTCATGTGTGTATATATTTATATCATGGTATATGGACACACTGATCTGTTTTGTAGTCAATGTCTACTATGTTCTGTGTGCTGAAGCAAAGCAAGAATTTCATTGTCTTATCAGGGACACATGACGATAAACTCACTTGAACTTGAACTTGAAGTCACAGATAATGTAAGTCGGTGAGTGCCTGCAATGATTATAATTTAATAACATATTTTCTAAACTTAATAACAAAATAAATCTAACTTAAAAACTGATGTCTGCCGATCTTGCGTGCAACGTCCCCTGGTATAAAGCAATGTGAATGTTTAAGGGCCACAGAGAAT